>NW_016830006.1:4686-22404 GCF_001698545.2 Rhinopithecus bieti
TTATATAGGACAAAGAAAATTAGTATCAATACAAACCAGTAAAATGTGAAAATGAATATTTATGTGCTTTCAAGAGAATATAGCTACATCAGTTGTCTGAAAGACTGCCCAGCCTCTCAAAACCTGACTTCCCTCTTTTTTCTCTTCCTCATGGGCACACTAGCAAAAGAAAGGAAAACCATACCCAGAATAAAATTTCTCCCTTTTCACACTTTCCTCAAGTAATATGCAGTCTGCCTCCTGTCTTCTAGGATTTTTACCTAAGACTCTTCTTTCAAAGTCCCCAAGGACATTAAGGCCCATTCTATGGTCCCCCACATCTTATTAGCTGCAGGACTTTGAGAGGGTCACTCTATCCAGCATTTTGCATAATAATCAAGAAGAGTTAATATTTTCCATTCCCATCTCAGAAAGATGCTTTAAAAGCAAAGGATATTCATTTATGTGATAATTCTTTGCAAACTGTAAATCCTAACCAAATGTAAGATATTAAGATAATGACCTAAGATCAAGCCAAAGTTACTACCAGCATATTTGGGGAAAAATCCAGAAGTAATAAAAATGTCAAATCACTCCTAATATAAGGAAGTGACAGAATCACATTGATAGGGAAGTACACTTCTGAGAGCATAGAACTTAAGATTTCTGCTTTAGATGACTGAATTTATGTCCAATTCACTCCCCACACAGCACTCCATCAGCAAAATGAACTGTTCACAAGCATGAGGTCAGGCACATGGATGGCATCTATTTAAAACTTAACAAATGCAGCCAAGCGCAGTGGCTCACACCTGAAATCTCAGCACTTTGGGAGGCCAAGGTTAGTGGATCACAAGGTCAGGAGACCGAGACCATCCTGGCGAACACGTTGAAACCCTATCTCTACTAAAAATACAAAAAATTAGCTGGGTGTGTTAGTGGGCGCCTGTAGTCCCAGCTACTCGGAAGGCTGAGGCAGGAGAATGGTGGGAACCCAGGAGCCTGCAGTGAGCCGAGCTTGTGCCACTGCACTCCAGCCTGGGTGGCAGAGAAATACTCTGTCTCAAATAAAAAAAAAAAAAAGGAGAAAGAAAAGTGAACTAAGAAGGCAGAATCGCGGTAATGAATTTCCAAGAATCCAGAATTTCAGGCTCTACCTGCAAAATATGCATAAGGCAAAACTACAAGACAATGAATGCAAGCATCAATATGGCATCTTGCTAACAGGCAGGAAGGATTCATCAATTGGTCCTGGGACTAAAGAAAGGTAAACAGCAGAGAAATCTGCAGAGAGAAAAAAAAAAAAAGATCTGGCCTTTGTCAGAAAAGGAGAATTTCACAGCAAAAAATTTAAAAAATTAAAAAAAATACATATACGGGTGTAAAGTAACAGGTAAAGGAACAAGTGTAAAGAAGACAACAAAAGACTTAACACATGCTGTATGGCTGTTCAAGACCTGTGGGATGCCTTAAGTCATCTACTCACCACAAGAATCTGCATGGTAGCCCCTATTATAATCTGCTCCATTTTCTTCAGATATAAAATCGAGGCATAGAAAACAAATTCACTTGCCCAAGGTCACACAGCCCCTAAGGAGAGAGGCCACAATGTGTTAATTATTTTCTGAACTATTTTAGTAGTCACAGGCTTGCCACTTTCTCTTCATTTCCATGCTGTATTACCTCTCCAAATTACTACAAGCAAAAGCAAACAGGTATGGAGGAATATGGCATGCTGAGGATTCTGGGAAAATTGTCTAATGAGAATGACAAAATGAACCCTGAGAAAATACACACAAACAAAAGAGCAGAGTCATCTGGAAAGTTAGATGGAGACTCAATATGAAGGATGGTGGAAAATGTGCCAAAATTATGTGATCCCGTAGGTTAAGGCTATCATGGACCCCTATCTACTGGTATCTTCTTAGAAATGCAGACTCTCAGTCTCCAGCCCAGACACACCACATCAGAATCTATGGAGCTGGGGCCAGGGAATCTGCATTTGAAAAGCCCACCAGGAGATCTTTGAGTATGCTAAAGTTTGAGATGCAGAGCCTCTAAGACCTTGGGAGCTATCAAGAGCAAAAGTGGGGAGAAAAACTGGGGCTATGGGATTACCACATTTTAGGGATAGTATATGCTTCAGTGATATCAGAGGGGATAGCCAAACAGTCTGAGAGATTTATCAGAAGCACTTTGCAGACAGGTAGACAGAAAGGTAAAGGACGAGGAGCGATGAAGGAGAATTTTGAGATTTTTAGCTTGGATGCCTGAGATATGTTAATCTTTCAACTAATATTAATAATTCCTGAGAGAAATACACGTTTGGGGAGCATTAATCAGTAACTTGGCCCAGGTGACAGAGCTAGTGAATCGCTTCAGCCTTCAACACTGGTGCCCAAAGACCAAACTCTATTGTGCTTCTCACTCAAATGGTAGAAGACATCCAATTAAATCAGGACACATCAATGTCAAGGATTTAGATAGGATCTGAAATCAGAAATGGGCAGTAAAAAGTTGAATCTAGAGGTTAGGACAGGAAAACTGCAACATTCTACATGTGTTACAGAAACCAGGCAACAAAAGAAGAGGTATTTCCTTGGCCAAAAATATAATTATTTCTCTGCCTCCAAATATCAGAGAGCAACGCCATTGCCCCCATTTCCTTTAGATTATGGTGATTGTGAAAGAGAGGCTTCAATTTTATTCTTTAAATCATCTTAAGGCTTGATTTATGCTGCTGCTGTGAATGCATGACTGTCATTATCCTGCAAGTCCAAGCAGAATGCAGACAAACTAGTGTTGTCGTTGTCCGGATCAGGAGGTAACCTGTCAGCAGAGTGATAGCTAATGTTATAACACTGGGGGTTTCACAACAGTGCACACAAAGGCTGGGAGATGTCACCCTTCTGAGCTATGCTACTTTTTCCTGACAAATACTATGCTAGGACTGCACAGAAAATGACTTAGAAGAAATATAGAAAACCCTCCCCATGTATTTATTCTATCTGAGCTTATAATATGGCCTGTTTATACTATGGCTATTACCAACCAGAAAACAAAAGTTCCAAGGAAGGTTATTGCCTTTCTGCCTCAAAACAAAATAGGGAGACAGGCAGAGGATGCACAGGACACGTGGGGAATAGTGCAACATTCAGGAACGTGAAAACACAGCAGACAATTGCACTTGCGGCAAATTTGCCTTGGGTCTTGGAACTGCTATTTTTGAAGGGCCTCTGCAACAGGGCTTCCCGGTCATCAGGGGACTTTTCGGTGCTGCTTCATCCAAGAGGGCTAAGATTTACAGTTGATTAGCCTGCATAGTTCAGTTGCTTTTTCAAAAGATTCTAGGAAGGGATTATTTCTGTGCCCAAAGAGCCCCTACAGAATAGAGAAGGGCTGCTTGCCGGCCGTAATGTGAATTCCCCAGAGTCGGTACACTGTGCTCANCTCCAGCCTGGGTGGCAGAGAAATACTCTGTCTCAAATAAAAAAAAAAAAAAAGGAGAAAGAAAAGTGAACTAAGAAGGCAGAATCGCGGTAATGAATTTCCAAGAATCCAGAATTTCAGGCTCTACCTGCAAAATATGCATAAGGCAAAAACTACAAGACAATGAATGCAAGCATCAATATGGCATCTTGCTAACAGGCAGGAAGGATTCATCAATTGGTCCTGGGACTAAAGAAAGGTAAACAGCAGAGAAATCTGCAGAGAGAAAAAAAAAAAAAGATCTGGCCTTTGTCAGAAAAGGAGAATTTCACAGCAAAAAATTTAAAAAATTAAAAAAAATACATATACGGGTGTAAAGTAACAGGTAAAGGAACAAGTGTAAAGAAGACAACAAAAAGACTTAACACATGCTGTATGGCTGTTCAAGACCTGTGGGATGCCTTAAGTCATCTACTCACCACAAGAATCTGCATGGTAGCCCCTATTATAATCTGCTCCATTTTTCTTCAGATATAAAAATCGAGGCATAGAAAACAAATTCACTTGCCCAAGGTCACACAGCCCCTAAGGAGAGAGGCCACAATGTGTTAATTATTTTCTGAACTATTTTAGTAGTCACAGGCTTGCCACTTTCTCTTCATTTCCATGCTGTATTACCTCTCCAAATTACTACAAGCAAAAGCAAACAGGTATGGAGGAATATGGCATGCTGAGGATTCTGGGAAAATTGTCTAATGAGAATGACAAAATGAACCCTGAGAAAATACACACAAACAAAAGAGCAGAGTCATCTGGAAAGTTAGATGGAGACTCAATATGAAGGATGGTGGAAAATGTGCCAAAAATTATGTGATCCCGTAGGTTAAGGCTATCATGGACCCCTATCTACTGGTATCTTCTTAGAAATGCAGACTCTCAGTCTCCAGCCCAGACACACCACATCAGAATCTATGGAGCTGGGGCCAGGGAATCTGCATTTGAAAAAGCCCACCAGGAGATCTTTGAGTATGCTAAAGTTTGAGATGCAGAGCCTCTAAGACCTTGGGAGCTATCAAGAGCAAAAGTGGGGAGAAAAACTGGGGCTATGGGATTACCACATTTTAGGGATAGTATATGCTTCAGTGATATCAGAGGGGATAGCCAAACAGTCTGAGAGATTTATCAGAAGCACTTTGCAGACAGGTAGACAGAAAGGTAAAGGACGAGGAGCGATGAAGGAGAATTTTGAGATTTTTAGCTTGGATGCCTGAGATATGTTAATCTTTCAACTAATATTAATAATTCCTGAGAGAAATACACGTTTGGGGAGCATTAATCAGTAACTTGGCCCAGGTGACAGAGCTAGTGAATCGCTTCAGCCTTCAACACTGGTGCCCAAAGACCAAACTCTATTGTGCTTCTCACTCAAATGGTAGAAGACATCCAATTAAATCAGGACACATCAATGTCAAGGATTTAGATAGGATCTGAAATCAGAAATGGGCAGTAAAAAGTTGAATCTAGAGGTTAGGACAGGAAAACTGCAACATTCTACATGTGTTACAGAAACCAGGCAACAAAAGAAGAGGTATTTCCTTGGCCAAAAATATAATTATTTCTCTGCCTCCAAATATCAGAGAGCAACGCCATTGCCCCCATTTCCTTTAGATTATGGTGATTGTGAAAGAGAGGCTTCAATTTTATTCTTTAAATCATCTTAAGGCTTGATTTATGCTGCTGCTGTGAATGCATGACTGTCATTATCCTGCAAGTCCAAGCAGAATGCAGACAAACTAGTGTTGTCGTTGTCCGGATCAGGAGGTAACCTGTCAGCAGAGTGATAGCTAATGTTATAACACTGGGGGTTTCACAACAGTGCACACAAAGGCTGGGAGATGTCACCCTTCTGAGCTATGCTACTTTTTCCTGACAAATACTATGCTAGGACTGCACAGAAAATGACTTAGAAGAAATATAGAAAACCCTCCCCATGTATTTATTCTATCTGAGCTTATAATATGGCCTGTTTATACTATGGCTATTACCAACCAGAAAACAAAAGTTCCAAGGAAGGTTATTGCCTTTCTGCCTCAAAACAAAATAGGGAGACAGGCAGAGGATGCACAGGACACGTGGGGAATAGTGCAACATTCAGGAACGTGAAAACACAGCAGACAATTGCACTTGCGGCAAATTTGCCTTGGGTCTTGGAACTGCTATTTTTGAAGGGCCTCTGCAACAGGGCTTCCCGGTCATCAGGGGACTTTTCGGTGCTGCTTCATCCAAGAGGGCTAAGATTTACAGTTGATTAGCCTGCATAGTTCAGTTGCTTTTTCAAAACATTCTAGGAAGGGATTATTTCTGTGCCCAAAGAGCCCCTAGAGAATACAGAAGGGCTGCTTGCCGGCCGTAATGTGAATTCCCCAGAGTCGGTACACTGTGCTCAGTGAAGCAAATAAAGTAAAGCTAAAGAAGCATTTAGTTCTTCAGAATGCTGGCCTTAATAAGTATCTTTTTGTGGAAGGATTTAGGAGGAGGGGAGGGTTATCCTTAGTGCAGGCATTATTTCCTTATACAAAAAGGGAAAATGTGCATACAGTCGCATGTAAAAAGCCAACTTCGAATGCCTGCCCCCCACTTCCCCGAGGAAAAGTTGCTGAACACACACTCCCAAACACAAAAGCATGAATCTTCACAGCTTAATAGTCCCGAAGCCACTGTGAGGTTTCTCTTGGGAAAGGCTGTTCATTCATCTGCGACTGACCAAGTTCAACCATTCAGTTGTGAGAACTGGGAGACTTGCAGCCATCAAAAGACCCAGCTTCCTCAGCAAGCGGAAGCCATAGGAGCTGCGTCCCCGAGGACGATCTCGGGAACTCACTTCTCCTCTCCACAAGGACCCCTTCCAGCATCACTAGAGAAGTCTGCAGAAGGCTGAATCTGGGTGCATCTGCAAGCAGCTGAACTCTTAAATCATCTCTACTTGCACAGTTCAGGGCTTGTGCCGGCTCTTGCAGTTCTCACAGTTCTCCCTGCAAACAATGCTCCTTATGGGGAATATGAGGCAGAATTAGTAGTTTGGAGTAAGTTAAAAATGAGTATCATTTAGTTAGACAGTTTGACATAAGCCCAATTTTCTAACAAACAGCAAATTTCTCTTCATTCTTATGGGTAGTAAATGTTTATGTTGATTTCCATGAAAGACTTTCTCTCTGCCTTAAGTTGTGAGAGTCCCAGATGAAAAATTTAAGCACAGAGAGGTGTAATGAATGGCTTCTGGCTTATTTAATGATAATGGAAAGTCTACTCTGTCGATGCTGTGTTCATTGTATTAATAGCAATAACTCAGTTGGTGTCAATGTGTATATTCCTGTGTGATAACAGATTGGAGGAAATGCTGGGTTTAAATAGGAGAAATTCAGGGATGTCTACCATTGCTGAGGCTTGAGTAGGCACTTTTACTCTCACAGTATAAAGAAAGCCACCAGCTAACTGGATGGAGCCCACCGCAGCTCAGCAAGGCCACTGTGGCCAGACTGCCAGGCTTCCCCTCTCTGGGAAGGGCATCTCTGAAAAAAAGGTAGCAGCCCTAGTTAGGGATGTATAGATGAAAACCCCATCTCCCTGGTACAGAGCACCTGGGGGAAGAGGTGGCTGTGGGTGCAGCTTCAGCAGATTTAACTGTCCCTGGTTCATGGCTCCAAAGAGAGTAGCAGATCACCCAGCACAGCATTTGAGCTATGTTAAGGCTCCGACTGCCTCCTCAAGCAGATCCCTGACTCCCTTGTATCATGACTGGGAGAAACCTTTCAGTAGGTGCCAACAGACACCTCATACAGGGCAGCTCTGGCTGGCATCTGGCAGGTGCCTCTCTGTGACGAATATTCCAGAGGAAGGAACAGGCAGCAATCTTTGCCATTCTGCAGCCTCCGCAGATGATTCCCAGTCATACAGGGTGTAGAGGAGACCTCCAGCACACTCCAGCACATCTGCAGCAGAAGGGCCTGAATGTTAGAAGGAAAACTAAAAAAAGAGTAACACATCCACCTAAAGAACCCATCCAAAGGTCACCAACATCAAAGAGCAAAGGTAAATAAATCCACAAAGAGTGGTAGAAACCAGTCCCAAAAGGCTGAAAATTTCAAAAACCAGAATGCCTCTTCTCCTAAAAAGGATCTCAAATCCTCACCAGCAAGGGAACAAAACTGGATGGAGAATAAATTTGATGAATTGACAGGAGTAGGCTTCAGAAGGTGGGTAATAACAAACTCCTCTGAGCTTGTTAGAACCTTGCATGTTCTAACCCAATGCAAGGAAGCTAAGAACGTTGAAAAAGATTAGACAAATTGCTAACTAGAATAAATAATTTAAAGAAGGACATAAATGACCTGATAGAGCTGAAAAACATAGCATGAGAACTTCATGAAGCATACACAAATATCCATAGCCAAGTCAATCAAGCAGGAGAAATGATAACAGAATTGGAAGATTAACTTAATGAAATAAAGCAAGAGGATAGAAGAATAAGAAGAAGTGAACCAAGCCTCCAAAAAATATGGGAGTATGTGAAAAGACCAACTCTATGTTTGATTGATGTATCTGAAAGTGACAAGGAGACTGTAATCAAGTTGGAAAACACTCCTCAGTATATTATCCAGGAGAACTTCCCCAACCTAGCAAGACAGGCCAACAATCAAATTCAAGATATACAGAGAACACCACAAAGATACTTCTCGAGAAGAACAACCCCAAGACACATAATCACCAGATTCACCACGGTCGAAATGAAGGTAAACATGTTAAGGGCAGTCAGAGAGAAAGGTCGAGTTACTCACAAAGGGAAGCCCATCAGGCTAACAGTACTGTCTGGAGAAACCCTATGAGCCAGAGGAGAGTGGGGGCCAATATTCAATTTCTTAAACAAAAGAACTTTCAACTCAGAATTTCATACCCAGCCAAACTAAGCTTCATAAATGAAAAAGAAATAAAATCCTTTACAAACAGGCAAATGTTTAGAGATTTTGCCACCACCAGGTCTCCCTTACAAGAGCTCCTGAAGGAAGCACTAAACATGGAAAGGAACAACTGGTACCAACCACTACAAAAAACATACCAAATTGTAAAGACCATCTACACTATGAAGCAACGGCATCAACTACTGGGCAAAACAACCAGTAAGCATCAGAATGACACAATCAAATTTACACAGAACAATATTACCCTTAAATGTCAATGGGCTAAATGACCCAATTAAAAGACACAGATGACAAATTAAAGAGTCAAGACCTATCAGTGCACTGTATTCAGGAGACCCATCTCCATGCAAAACACACATAGGTTCAAAATAAAGGGATGCAGGAATATTTACCAAGCAAATGGAAAGAAAAAAGAAAAAAAAAGCAGGAGTTGCAATGCTAATCTCTGATGAAACAGATTTTAAATTAACAAAGATCTAAAGAGAAAATTAAGGGCATTACATAATGGTAAAGGGATCAATGAAACAAGAAGAGCTAGCAATCCTAAATATATTTGCACCCTACACAGTTGGGTGATTAGCCTGCACAGGAGCACCCAGACTCATAAAGCAAATACTGAGAGACCTACAAAGAGACTTAAGACTCCCATGTTGGGAGCAAGCCCCCCAAAATCTGGCCATAAACTGGCCCCAAGACTCTGCAGCATTGTAACATATTCATAATGGTTCTAATGCCCATGCTGGAAGGTTGTGGGTTTATGGGAATGAGGGCAAGGAAAACCTGGCCCTCCCATGTTGGAAAACTGCTTAAAGGCATTCTTAAGCCAAAAACAACAGCATGAGTCATCTGTGCCTTAAGGGCGTGTTCCTGCTGCAGTTAACTAGCCCAACGGATTCCTTTAATTTGGTCCATCCCTTCGTTTCCTATAAGGGATACTTTTAGTTAATTTAATATCTATAGAAACAATGCTAATGACTGGTTTCCTGTTAATAAATATGTGGGTAAATCTCTGTTCAGAGCTCTCAGCTCTGAAGGCAGTGAGACCCCTGATTTTCCACTTCACACCTCTGTATTTCTGTGTGTGTCTTTAACTCCTCTAGCACTGTTGGGTCAGGGTCTCCCCATTGGAGCTAGTCTCAGCACTCCTGCACAATTATAGTGAGATACTTTAACACCCAACTGTCAATATTAGATCAACAAGGCAGAGAATGAACAAGGATTTTCAAGGCTTGAACTCAACTCTGGACCAACCAGACCCAATATACATCTACAGAGCTCTCCACCCCAAATCAACAGAATATACATTCTTCTCAGCACCACATCATACTTATTCTAAAATTGGTCACATAATTGGAAGTAAAACAGTCCTCAGCAAATGCAAAAGAATGGAAATCATAACAATTAGTCTCTCAGACCACAGTGTAATCAAATTAGAACTCAGGATTAAGAAACTCACTCAAAACCGCACAACTACATGGAAACTGAACAACCTGCTCCTGAATGACTACTGGGTAAATAATGAAATGAAGGCAGAAATCAAGATATTCTTTGAAACTGATGACAATAAAGACACAACGTGGCTGGACATGGTGGCTCATGCCTGTAATCCCACCACTTTGGGAGGCCGAGGCAGGTGGACCACGAGGTCAGGAGATCGAGACCATCCTGGCTAACACAGTAAAACCCCATCTCTACTAAAAATACAAAAAATTAGCCAGGCATGGTGGTGAGTGCCTGTCGTCCCAGCTACTCGGGAGGTTGAGGTAGGAGAATGGCATGAACCCAGGAGGCGGAGTTTGCAATGAGCGGAGATGGCGCCACTGCACTCCAGCCTGAGCAACAGAGCAAGACTCTATCTCAAAAAAATAAAATAAAATAAAATAAAAATAAAAGACACAATGTACCAGAATCTCTGGGACACATTTAAAGCACTGTGTAGAGGGAAATTTATAACACTAAAGGGCCACAAGAAAAGGCAGACAAGATCTAAAATTGACACCTTAACATCAAAATTTAAAGAATTAGAGAAGCAACAGCAAATAAATTCAAAAGCTAGCAGAAGATAAGAAATAACTAAGATTTGAGCAGAACTGAAGGAGACAGAGACATGAAAAACCCTTCAGAAAATCCATGAATCCAGGTACTGGTTTTTTGAAAAGGTCAACAAAATAAACAGACTGCTAAGCCAGATTAATAAAGAAGAAAAGAGAGAAGAATCAAATAGACACAATAAAAATGATAAAGGGGATATCACCATTGATCCCACAGATATACAAACTACCATCAGAGAATACTATAAACAACTCCATGCAAATAAACTACAAAATCTATAAGAAATGGATCATTCCTGGACACATACACCCTTCCAACTCTTAACCAGGAAGAATTTGAATCCTTGAATAGACCAAAACAAGTTATGGAATTGAAGTAGTAATTAATAGCCTACCAATCAAAAAAGGCCAGGATCAGATGAATTCACAAACAAATTCTACCAAAATACAAAGAGCAGCTGATACCATTCCTTCTGAAACTATTCCAAACAATATAAGAGGGAATTCTCCCTAACTCATTTAGTGAGGCCAGCATCACCCTGATACCAAAACCTGGCAGACACAAAACAAAAAAGGAAATTTCAGGCCAATATCCCTGATGAACATGGATGCAAAATCCTCAACAAAATACTGGAAACCAAATACAGCAGCACATCAAAAAGTTTATCCACCCTGATCAACTCGGAATCATACCTGGGTTGCAAGCCTGGATCAACATACACAAATCCATAAACATAATCCATCACATAAACAGAATCAATGAAAAAAAGATATGATTATCTCAATAGACACAGAAAAGGCCTTTGATAAAATTCAAAACCCCTCACGATAAAAATTCTCAATAAACTAGCTATCAGTTGAACATATCTCAAAATAATAAGAGCTATTTGTGACAAACCGAAAGCCAATATCATACTGAAAGGGCAAAAACTGAAGGCGTTCCCTTTGAAAACCAACACAAGACAAGGATGCCCTCTCTCACCACTCCTATTCAACATAGTATTGGAAGTTCTGGCCAGGGCAATGAGGAAAGCAAAAGAAATAAAGAGTATTCAATTAGGAAGAGAGGAAGCCAAATTGTCGCTGTTTACAGATGACATGATTGTATATTTAGAAAACCCCATCATCTCAGCCCAAACTCTCCTTAAGCTGATAAGCAACTTCAGCAAATTCTCAGGATACAAAATCAATGTGCAAAAACCACAAGCTTTCCTATACACCAATAACAGACAAACAGAGAGCCAAGTCATGAGTAAACTCCCATTCACAATTGCCATAAAGAGAATAAAATACCTAGGAATACAACTTACAAAGTCTGTGAAGGACCTCTTCAAGAATTACTAGAAATCACTGCTCAAGGAAATAGGGAGGACACAAACAAACGGAAAAACATTCCATGCCCATGGATAGGAAGAACCAATATTGTGAAAATGGCCATACAGCCCAAAGTAATTTATAGAATCAATGCTATCATCATCAAGTTACCACTGACTTTCTTCACAGAATTGGAAAAAATGACCTAAAACTTCATATGGAACCAAAAAAGAGTCTGCATAGACAAGACAATCCTAAGCAAAAAGAACAAAGCTGGAGGCATCATGCTACCTGACTTCAAACTATAATAGGCTACAGTAACCAAACTATACTAGGCTACAGTAACCAAAACAGCATGGCAATGGTACCAAAACAGATATATACACCAATGGAACAGATCAGAGGCCTCAGAAACACCACAACACATCTACAACTATCTGATCTTTGACAACCCTGACACAAACAAGCAATGGGGTGAAGATTTCTTATTTAATAAATGGTATTGGGAAAACTGGCTGGCCATATGCAGAAAACTGAAACTGGACCCCTTCCTTACACCTTACACAAAAGTTAAGATAGATATAAGACTTAAATATAAGTCTTAAAATCATAAAAGTCCTTGAAGAAAACCTAGGCAATACCATTCAAGGTATAGGCATAGGGAAAGTCTTCATGTTTAAAATATCAAAAGCAATGGCAACAAAAGCCAAAATTGACAAATGGGATCTAATTAAACTAAAAAGCTTCTGCACAGCAAAATAAACTATCATCAGCATGAACAGGCAATGTACAGAATGGAAGAAAAATTTTGCAAGCTATCAATCTGATGAAGGTTTAACATCCAGAATCTATAAAGAACTTAAACAAATTTATAAGAAAAAAATCAAAAAGTGGGCAAAGTATATAAACAGACATTTCTCAAAAGAGGACATTCTGGCAGCCAACCAACATATGAAAAAAAGCTCATGATCACTTGTCATTAAAGAAATGAAAATCAGAACCACAATGAGATAGCATCTCACACCAGTTAGAATCATTAAAAAGTCACAAAATAACAGATGTTAGAGAGCATGTGGAGAAATAAGAATGCCTTTACACTGTTGGTGGGAGCATAAATTAGTTCAACTATTGTGGAAGACAGTGTGGCAATTCCTCAAGAATCTAGAACCAGAAACGCCATTTGACCCAGCAATCCCATTACTGGGTATATACCCAAAGGATTATAAATCATCCTACTATAAAGACACATGCACACGTATGTTTATTGCAGCACTATTCACAATAGCAAAGACTTGGAACCAACCCAGATGTCCATCAATGATAGTCTGGATAAAGAAAATGTGGCACATATACACCATAGAATAGTATGCAGCCATAAAAAAGGATGAGTTCATGTCCTTTGCAGGGACACAAATGAAGCTGGAAGACATCATTCTCAGCAAACTATCACAAGAACAGCAAAGCAAACACCACATGTTCTCACTCATTACTGGGAGTTGAACAAGAGAACACATGGACACAGGGAGGGGAACATCACACATCAAGGCCTTTAAGGAGTAGGTAGGCTAGGGGAGGGATATCCTTAGCAGAAATACCTAATGTAGATGATGGGTTGATGGGTTCATCAAATCACTATGCCATGTGTATACCTATGTAATAAAATTTCATGTTCTGCATATGTACCCCAGAACTTAAAGTATAATAATAAAAAAAACCTTAAGATAAAAAAGAATAGAGGGAAAAAGAGATGGGAGGGAGGGAGGGAAAAGAAAGAGAGAGAGAGAGACAGAGAGAGAGAGAGAGAAAGAAAGAGGAAGGAAGAAAGGAAGGAAGGAAAGAAGGAAGGAAGGAAGGAAGGAAGGAAGGAAGGAAGGAAGGAAGGAAGGAAGGGAAGAAGAAAGAAAGAAGGGAGGGAGGGACAGAGGAAGGAAGGAAGGAGAGTGAGCCCAACAGCAAGATTTGTAGAGTGCACGCTTGAGTTCATTTCTCCCCCCACACAAATGGGAAATGAACCTACCCACATTGGTGGCTATGTTCTGAAAAGACATGGTTGAAAGTAAAGAAAGACATCCTTTCTTTACTCTGTAGTTTTAAAGATGATTCTTTGACCTCTGCTATTTATGACTTGAGATCTGTGAAGACGACCAAACCCCTCTGGCTCCCATGGACCACACAAACAAAAGCGCCCCCACCNAGAGACAGAGAGAGAGAGAGAGAAAGAAAGAGGAAGGAAGGAAGAAAGGAAGGAAAGAAGGAAGGAAGGAAGGAAGGAAGGAAGGAAGGAAGGAAGGAAGGAAGGAAGGGAAGAAGAAAGAAAGAAGGGAGGGAGGGACAGAGGAAGGAAGGAAGGAGAGTGAGCCCAACAGCAAGATTTGTAGAGTGCACGCTTGAGTTCATTTCTCCCCCCACACAAATGGGAAATGAACCTACCCACATTGGTGGCTATGTTCTGAAAAGACATGGTTGAAAGTAAAGAAAGACATCCTTTCTTTACTCTGTAGTTTTAAAGATGATTCTTTGACCTCTGCTATTTATGACTTGAGATCTGTGAAGACGACCAAACCCCTCTGGCTCCCATGGACCACACAAACAAAAGCGCCCCCACCTTTGTTCCACTACCACATTTGCCATCAGGACACATTTCTACTGCACTCCCTGTTTTCATAATTTGTTCTATTTTTTCTTGCCCAGTTACAGCCATTATCTAATTTACAAGAGACTCTAATTGCTCATTTCCAATAAAGTTATGATCCCGTAATCATCACTTCCCAGATGAAAGAATTTTGGTATAAATATGAACGCTTTATCACTTCATCTTATTTAACCAAGAAATTCTGGATAAAAGCATTCAAGAGACTGAACAACTCATCAGGCAACATACACAGTCAAAATATAATAGCCTTCTACTGATGATTTATCATTTTATGGATGTATGCATCTATCTATGGTCTTTTTCATTCATTTTTTTGTGGGGTGGGGGGGATGGAGTCTTGTTCTGTTGCCCAGGCTATAGTGCAGTGGCATGGTCTTGGCTCACTGCAACCTCCGCCTCGTGGTTTCAACCAATTCTCCTGCATCAGCCTCCTGAGTAGCTGGGACTGGCAGCTGCCATCATGCCCAGCTAATTTTAGTATTTTTAATAGAGATGGGGTTTCCCCATCTTGACTAGGCTGGTCTCAAACTCCTGACCTCGTGATCCACCCTCCTTAGCCTCTCAAAGTGCTGGAATTACAGGCCTGAGTCACCACACCTGGCCCCTTTTTCACTCTTAAAATAATTCAAGACAATTTACAAAGCTCCTTATAATTACAACTGGAAAATACATCTTAAGTGAGTGAAAACATGAGATAAAAGGAAATTAAAAGAGGAGAAATAAATAAATACCGTCATGGATAAAGCAAGTTTCCTAAATACATATGATCAATTTCAGCACATTTGTTAAAGACAGGCTGTTTTATTTAAGTTTTAGCTTTCTAACAACCATTTGTAAGAGGGAAGCACTATTGACTGCAAAATTCACAGCATCCATTGGCTAAAAATATCTACCCAGTTCTCAAGAAGGTACAATTAGTACTGATAATGCAATCAGAATGAATGTCTCTTGGCTGGGCGAGGTAGCTCAGGCCTGTAATCCCAACACTTTGGGAGGCCAAGGTGGGTGGATAACCTGAGGTCAGGAGTTTCAGATCAGCCTGGCTAACATAGAAAAACCCCCTCTCTACCCTCTCTACTAAAAAAAATACAAAAAAATTAGCCGGATGTGGTGGCACACAAGTAGAAGTCTAAGGCAGGAGAATCGCTTGAACCCAGGAAGCGTAGGTTGCAGTGAGCCAAGATCACGCCACTGCATTCTGACCTGGGAGACAGAGCCAGACTCCATCTCAAAAAAACAAAAACAAAAACAAACAACAACAACAACAAAAAGTCTCTCCAAGTTTCCTCCCCAAAATGGCATAACATAACAGACTAATGTCCTCAATAACTTCCTCAGAGCAGTCCCAATGACTAGGTTTGTAGGACAATTTCTGAGGTTATCACCCACATTGCACTGCAACAACATACCATTCAGCAAAAGCCATTTGTAAAAGTAAGGTTTTGAAATGGTAAAGACATAGTTTAGTCATGTAATTAAGCCATAGATTCTAGAGCACCTGGAAGTGATACATCCATCAGGCAGGTATAAATACTGTCTCTCTCCAGTGGCTTTGGTACCACCAGGATATAATTAGTTTCACATTCTACTCCTTGGAAAGTTCCAGAGGCCTAGTGAGTTTGCTTATACTGCATTGTCACTTCATAGACAGCAGAACTTTCATTAGCTCTGACATGCACTGTGAAATTAAAGGTCCTAACAGACATTCGCCTTAAAAAAAGAAAAAAAAAAATTTCCTGCATAGAAATGTATCAAAGGGAGAAGGGAGTAACTGACAAATATCTTCTTAAGAAAAAGTGATTTTGTTTTACAACCCAGAACAGATGGTGCAATCCAGTAAACACACACACACACACACACACACACACACACACACACACACACACAGATTACCCAAAGAACATAATGCTTTGATCAATGAATCTTACAGTGACATTCCTAGACCTAAACTAGTTGCAAAATAAATATGCCATGGAGGTTGAATGTCATTATTTACAGGGCAAGGCAGGTTCTTCCCTGTTGAACAGATAAAAGAACTCTGGAGGAAGGCAAATTGTTTTAACTCAAAACAATTTAGTCTATATTCTCTTTTTCAGGCAAGTTGGACAGCAACTTTCCTGGGGGTCCTTTCTCCCAGAGCTCCCAAGATGGTATCAGGCCACTTTCAAGATGGTGGCAAGCCTCTTGTTCTCTGACCTGTGGTTCTTGGCCTCAGGGACTCCAAGGAATGGAACCTTGGGCCATGCATGCAGTGAGTACTATAGCTCTATTAGAAACCGTGGGTCATGGAAGACAACCGTGGAACCCAGCAACTAGTGTTCAGCTCGATTAGGACAAACCCAGGCTCTTAGCCATGCAGGAACAATGGTGAGCCTTTAGCCCCATAATGAGCGGTAGTGGGTGCCTCAGCTGGATCAGGAACACAGCAGACACCCTGCTGGATCGGAAGGGGTGGAAGTCAGTGGCGGGTCTGTGATGCTGCAAACAGCAGTGGTGGTGAGCAAAAGCTCAGCTGGAGCTGTCACAAACACAGACCAGAAGAGGGCACTTGCAAGATTTAAGAGAGTGAAAACAGCTCTGATACCAAGGGAGGGGACCCAAAGAGGGTAGCCATTACTGGTTCGGTTTGAATGCCTCAGTTTATATCCCTATCATTGTCCCTCTGGCTGTGCTCTCAGGCGATAGATGATTGGCTATTCTTTACCTCCTGTTTTTGCCTAATTAGCATTTTAGTGAGGTCTCCTTACTACCTGATAGGCTGGATGAGAGGTAAGTTGCAAGCCCCGTGTTTAAAGGTGGATGAGGTCACCTTCCACAGCTATGCTTGGGAATTCTTAGTTGGCCTAGTAAATCCAGCTAGTCCTGTCTCTCAGCAAGACTGCCTATATTCACTCAGGTGGTAAAAGTAGAACTAAATTTAAAACTTCCATTTATTTTCCTACAATGCTCTTTTAAAACACAGAGAAATGAAGGTTTCCAAAGTAGACTACCTCACAAACAGAAATTAGGTTTCCTAACAGGAACTCCTGTGTGTGATTCAGGAGACAACTAGATGTGAATCTCATTCCAAAGATTACCTATAAGGTGGAGTCAAAATTATGAACATAGAAAAGCAAATGTGGACCCCCTTAAATTCAAGTGAGAGTGCTCTACCTCAGTAGAGAATATTTTGACAGTGACTGTCATGGCAGAAACAAAGCAACATGATAAAATCTCATGTTCAATGCCCACAAATTCTGATCTACCAGTGACTGAAATCCAATCCTGTCTGTTTTCTGAAACATAAGCATCCCCAAACTTCAATCATCATTTGTGT
>NW_016830007.1:0-2373 GCF_001698545.2 Rhinopithecus bieti
CATGTTGTGCACATGTACCCTAGAACTTAAAGTGTAACAATAAAATAAAATAAAATAAAATAAAATAAAATAAAATAAAATAGTGGGTTGTAAGATAGTATTTGAAAGCCTCATGGTAACCTCAAATTGAAAAACATACAATTGATACACAAAAAACAAAAAGCAAGAAATTAAATCATACCACCAGAGAAAATCTCCGTTACTGAAAGAAAGACAAGAAGGAAAGAAAGAAAGGAGAGAAGACTAGAAAAGATCTGGAAAACAAATAACAAAACGGCAGGAGTAAGTTCATAACTTATCAATAATAACATTGAGTGTGAATGGAACAAATGCTCCAATTACAAGACATAGACTGGTTGAATAGATTTAAAAAAAAAAAAAGAAAGAAAGAAAGAAAAGACACCAGCCGGGTGCAGTGCTTCATGCCCGTAATCCCAGCACTTTGGGAGGCCGAGGCAGGTGGATCATGAGGTCAAGAGATTGAGACTATAATGGCCAACATGGTGAAACCCTGTCTCTACTAAAAATACAAAAATTAGTTGGGCATGGTGGCATGCTCCTGTAGTCCCAGTTACTCGGGAGGCTGAGGCAGGAGAACCCAGAGGCAGAGGTTGCAGTGAGCCGAGATCACACCCCTGCACTCCAGCCTGGCAACAGAACAAGATTCCATCAAGAAAAAAAAAAAAAAAAAAAAAGACCCATGGGTCTGTTGCCTACAAGAAACACACTTCACCTATAAAGATACACATAGATTGAAAATAAAGGGATGGAAAAAAGTATTCCATACCAATGGAAACCAAAAAAGAGAAGGAATAACTATAGTTATATCAAACAAAATAGATTTCAAGATAAAAATAAGAGACAAAGAAGATTATTATATAATGATGAAGGGGTCAATTCAACAAAAGGATACTACAATTGTAAATACATAGGCACACAACACTGGAGCAACAAGATATATGAAGCAAACATTATTAGAGCTAAAGAGAGAGATAGACCTCAATACAATAATACCTGAAGACTTCAAAGAAATATCAGACATAATCTGCACTGTAGAACAAATGAACATAATAGATATTTACAGAACATTTCATCCAATGGCTGTAGAACACACATTCTTCTCTTTAGTACATGAATCATTCTGAATGATAGACCATATGTTAGGTCATAACACGAGTCTTAAAACATTCAAAAAAATTAAGATAATATCAAGCATCTTTTCTGACTACAATGGAGTAAAATCAGTAATCAATAACAAGAAAAAAATTTGAAACTGTATAAACACATGGAGTTAAACAATGTGCTCCTGAATGACCAGCGGGTCAATGAAGAAATTAAGAAGACAATTTTAAAAATTCTTGAAACAAATTATAATGGAAACACAACATACCAGAACATATTGGAAACAGTAAAAGCAGTACTAAAAGAGAACCTTATAGCTATGTGCCTACATCAAAAAAGGAGAAAGATTTCACATAAATAACCTAATGATGCATCTTAAAGAATGAGAAAAGTTAGAGCAAATTGAACCCAAAATTAGTAAAGAAAAGATCAGAGCAGAAATAAATGAATTCGAAAGAAAGAAAAGACACAAGAAGAAAAGAAAACTACAGGCCAATATCCCTGATGAACATAGATGCAAAAAGTCTCAAAAAATTACTATCAAGCCAAATACCAAAGTACAGTAAAAAAAAAATCGTATACCATGACCAAATGGGATTTATCCCTGGGATGCAAGGATGGTTCAACATATGCAAATCAATCAATGTGATACATCTTATCAACAAAATGAAGGATAAAAACTAAATCATAATTTCAACTGATACTGAAAAAGCATTTGATAAAATGTAACATCCCTTCATGCTAAAAATCCTCAAAAAACTGGGCATAAAAGGAAAATACTCCAACATAATAAAAGCCATATACAACAGTCCTACAGTTAGTATTGTACTGAATGGGAAAAAAACTGAAAGCCTTTTCTCTAAAATCTGGAATATGACATTGATGTCCATTTTCATCACTGTTATTTAACATAGCACTGGAAACCCTAGCTAGAGTAATTAGACAACAGAAAGAAATAAAGAACATCCAAATTGGAAAGGAAGAAGTCAAATTATCCTTGTTTGGAGATGATATGATCTTGTATTTGGGAAAAACCTAAAGATGCCACAATAAAACTTTTAGAACTGTTAAATTAATTCAGTAACGTTGCAGGACAGAAAATCAGCATACAAAAACCAGTAGCTTTTCTACATGCCAACAATGAATAATTTGAAAAAGAAATCAAAACATAACCTCATTTACAGTAGCCACAAATAATATTAAATACCTACCAGTCAACTTAACCAAAGAAGTGAAAGATCTCTACAATGA
>NW_016830007.1:2443-14963 GCF_001698545.2 Rhinopithecus bieti
AAAAACTGAAAGCCTTTTCTCTAAAATCTGGAATATGACATTGATGTCCATTTTCATCACTGTTATTTAACATAGCACTGGAAACCCTAGCTAGAGTAATTAGACAACAGAAAGAAATAAAGAACATCCAAATTGGAAAGGAAGAAGTCAAATTATCCTTGTTTGGAGATGATATGATCTTGTATTTGGGAAAACCTAAAGATGCCACAATAAAACTTTTAGAACTGTTAAATTAATTCAGTAACGTTGCAGGACAGAAAATCAGCATACAAAACCAGTAGCTTTTCTACATGCCAACAATGAATAATTTGAAAAGAAATCAAAACATAACCTCATTTACAGTAGCCACAAATAATATTAAATACCTACCAGTCAACTTAACCAAAGAAGTGAAAGATCTCTACAATGAAAACTATAAAACTATATATAGATTGGAAGAATCAATATTGTTAAAATGTTCATACTACCCAAAGCAATCTACAGATCTAGTGCAATCCCTATCAAAATAGCAATGACATTCTTCACAGAAATAGAAAAACAACCTTAAAATTTATGTGGAACCACAAGAGACCAGAATAGCCAAAGCTACCCTAAGCAAAAAGAACAAAACTGGAGGAATCACATTACCTGATTTCAAATTATACTACAGAGCTATAGTAACCAAAACAGCATGGTACTACCCTGAAAAGACAGGTAGACCAATGGTACAGAATAGAAGACCCAGAAACAAATGCACACACCTGCAGTGAACTCAAAGGGGCCAAGAATATACACTAGAGAAAAGACAATCTCTTCAATACATGGTGCTGGGAAAATTGGATGTTTATATGTAGAAGAATAAAAGTAAACCCCAGTATCTCACTATATACAAAAATCAAACCAAAATGGATTAAAGCTTTAAATGCAAGACCTCAAACTATGAAACTGTACAAGAAAACATTGGTGAAAATCTCCAGGACATTGGTCTGGGCAAAGATTTATTGAGCAATACCCACAAGCACAGGAAACCAAAGCAAATATGTACAAATTGAATCACATGAAGTTAGAAAGCTTCTGCACAGCAAAAGAAACAAGCAACAAAGTGAAGAAAGAGCTCAAAGAATGGGAGAAAATATTTGAAAACCACTCATCGGACAAGGAATTAATAACCAGAATATAAGGCATTCAAACAGCTCTATAAGAAAAAGTCTAATAAGATCATGTCACCTGCAAACAGATATTTTTACTTCTTCCTTCCCAATTTGGATGTGTTTCATTTCCTTCTCTTGCCTAATTCCTCTAGCTATGACATCCAGTACTGTGTTAAACAGAAGTGGTAGGAGTAGGCATCCTTGTCTTGCTCCGTATCTTACAGAAGAAGCTTTCAGGTTTTCATTATTGAATACGATGTTTGCAGTGGGATTTTCATATATTGTCTGTATTAAGTTCCTTTTATACCTAGTTTGATGAGTTTTTAGCATGAAAGGGCTTGAATTTCATCACATATTTTTTGTGCATCTATTAATATGATCATGTGATTTGTAGCCTTCATTCCATTAATGTGGTGTATTACATTGATTGATTTGAGTATGTTGAACCACCCTTGCATCCCAGGACTAACTTACACTTGGTCATGGTATATAATTCTTTTAATGTGCTGTTGAATTTCATTTGGTAATATTTTGTTGAAGATTTTTGTTAGGTCTACTCAGTCTGTAGTTTTTCCTTATTGATCTTATCTCTGGATTATCTATTCACATTTGTAAGTGGGGTCTTAGTCTCCTACTTCCATTGTATTGCTATGTATTTCTCCCTTCAGATCTGACAACGTTTACGTTATATATTTAGGTGCTTTGATGATATATGCTTATATATTTATAATTTTTTGTATTTTACTGTTGAATTGACCCTCTTATCATTATGTAACAATCTCCTTTGTAATTACATTTATAGTGACAGTTTTTTACTTAAAGTCTGTTTTGTCTAAGTGTAGAGTCTCAACAGGCAGAGGAAAAGAAAAGGGTCTAGCTGCTACAAAAGTTGCTGGAATCCAACTTTTCATAAGCATTTTTCTTCTCATGCCCACTGGATTGCTCAGGTCAGGCAGGAAGCTTGGTGAATACAGGCCAGGGACAGGTGAGAAAACATGTCTCTATTGTCTTTGTCTTCTTGTGGTGACAGGTTAAGGCAAACGACTGAGACAGGCTATTATGGAAACCGAAGCTGAATCTGAGTCATGACAAAAATAACAAGTGAAACTTAAGACACAAGTTAGATTATGGAAGCTCATTCACAGGTGTGCAGTTCTGAGCAGATGAGCACAGTGACTCAGTCTGACTGGAGTAAAAGTAGTTGTGGTCATTGTGGTGAAGAGGGAATGCTATGAGGCTGAAAGGAAAGTAGGACCCAGATTACAGAAACAGTACATGCATGTTGTGTTCGGGGTGTCCTTATTATTTAAAGATTATTACATAGCTTTTCCTTCAATATTCGTATTTCACATTTTCTTTACACTTTGAACTATGTTAACAATTTATTTAGACCTAACTCTTTTCATTTGAAAGGTGGTATAGCTACTTTCAGAGTATCTCTGAAACCTGTAAGTCTTTGATGTTTTGAGGCAGCTCTGGAGGGTAACACATTTGGAATTGTGAAATCCTGAATGCCAGAGAGAGTGATCAGTTGATCAAGTTGCATTTTATTTATTCCAGTTTACAGGTAAGACATGTAGATAGCTTTGACTATGGCCTAAACCTCTTGCTGTTCCCAAATCACAAATAAGCTAGATTTAACTTCAGTTAAATGCATCTCTGCCCCTCCAAAAATCAGTCTCCCTTCTCTGTCCAAACATGACCTTTTGTCCCATTCCCTTATCTCTATTCTGTCTTTGCTCTGGACTTTGACATTATAGACATATCTAGATATTACAGACTTCTATTAAGCTGCAAATATGAATCATTCTGCTCTTATAAAATGATTATCCAACTCTTCTTGCACTTTTCCCCAAGACACATACACATAATTAATAATGTTTACATGCTAACAGACCTAGGTTTTTATCTGGTGCTGCTCCCCATTATCTTTTCTCTCTGAACCCCTGGACTTGATCCCATGCATATCCCTGAGCCATTTATGGATAGGCAAGAGACCAACTCAAAATTCTTTTTGTTTAGAGGTGTTCACCACAGAAGAATAAATACCAGCCAGACTTCTGTGAGATAGTGTCCTCATCTTTCCTTGAATAGGTAGAAACACAACCACTCTAGAAGTGAGAAACTAGAGCTCAACAAGGAATCGACAGACAGGCTTCCTGCAAGAAGGTCCTGCAGCAATTATGGAACCATATTGTGCAGAGAGATGGCCATGAGGAGATTCTTCCTACAATGTCATTCATCCGCTCCCACTCAACAAATATTTACTTATCTTTTATGGTTTATCAAGTACTGTTTTAGATGTTGAAAATATAGTAATGAGATAGGTAAAATTACCTGAACTTGTGAAGTTTATATTATAATTGAAGAAGACAGATAAAAGTCTAAATAAATAAAATGCATAGGATTTTAATGGTGATAAGCACTAAGGAGAAATGCAAGGCATGGAAGTGAGCTGGGAAGGATGAGGGGGTTACAATGTTAGGTAGGGTTGTTAGAGATGGGCTCACTGTGTAAGTTATATCTGAGTAAATAACTGAGGGAGATAAGGTAGAAAATCATTTGGATATCGTCTGTGATGGTAACGATGATGGCAGTTGTGGTGGACATTTCAGGCAGAGGAGATATCAACTGCAGTTTCCTGAAGAAATATTCTTCCTGGAAGTTTTACTAATAGTCAGAAGGGTGGTGCAGATGGGGCAATGTGAATGAAGGGGAAAGGAACAGGAGATTAGGTCACAGATTTTATGGTAGTTCATATCATCTAGAACCTTGCAGGCTATTGTATGAACTTTGGCTTTAACTCTGAAAGAGACAGAAAATCATTGGAGGGTTTTGAACAGAAAAGTTATATTATATAACATGCTTTAATAGGATCCTCTGGCTGCTATACTGAAAAGGACTGAAGAGGGGAAAAGATCGAAGCCAATTAAGAGGCTACTGTGAAAATCTAGTGAAGGAGATTATAGTAGTTTAGACGAGAATGATAGAAGTGGTAATGGCGACATGTCACATTCTGGATATATTTAGAAATGTAAATCCCTTCATAGTTTCCTATGTATTAGATGTGGAGTGTGAGAAAGTCAAAGATGACTGCAAGGTTTTGGCCTGAGGAAAAGAAGAATGGATTTGCAATTAACTGGAGTGTGAAAGACTGTGTGATTTCAGATTTGGCAGTGAGGGAATCAGGAGTTAGGTTTTGCACACGTTAAATTTGCAATCTATTGCTTTTCATCAAATTTTTTATTGAAGAAAAATTCACATAACATACAATAACCGTTTTAAAGTGTACAACTTAGAGTCATCTACCATATTTACAACGTTGTGCAACATGCACCTTGACCTGGTTCTGAAACATTTTCATCACTACAAAAGGAAACCCTGAACCCATTAAGAGGTCGCTGGCCATTTCCTTCTCCTTCAGTACCTGACGACCACTAACCACTTTCTCTCTGTATGGATTTAACTATTCTGGATATTTCATACAAATGGAATCATACAATACTTGGTATTTTGTGTCTGGTTTCATTGATTTAGCATGTTTTTGAGGTTCATCTGTGTTGCATCATGTATTAGTACTGTATTCCTTTTATGGCTCAATAATATTTCTTCAAATGTTTTATTTTCAATTTTATCTATTTATTTATTTATTTTGAGACCAAGTTATAAGGCTGGCTAATTTTTGAACTTTTGGTAGAGATGGGGTTTTGCCATGTTGCCCAGGCTGATCTTGAATTCCTGGGCTCAAACGATCTGCCCACCTTGGCCTCCTAAAGAGCTTGGATTACAGGCATGAGCCATCGAGGCCAGCCTTCAATATTTCATTGTATGGATATACCACAATTGTTTGTCTGTTCATCATTTGATTGAAATTTCATTGATTCCTTACTTTGGCTATTGTGACTAGTACTGCTATGAACACTGGTGTACAAGGTTTTAGGGTTTTTTCTTTAATACCTATTTTCAATTATTTTGGACATACAATTACAACCAATCCAAGTCCATTTTCAAATGACACTGTACTGCTTTGCAGGCAGTGTGAACACCTCATAATAACAAAATAACCTAATTTCTCCCTCCCATTCCTTGTATCAATGATACCATTCATTTCACTTATATGTAAGCATACGTAAGCTATATATGATATATACATTCGCCTACATAATTGATTATATTGCTGCTGTTATTTTGAACAAACTGTTATCTGTTAGATCAATTAAGAATTGTAAAATAAAAGTTTTTGTTTTACCTTTACTTACTCCTTCTTTCATGGTTTTACTTTCTTCATGTAGATCAGAGTTTCTGTCCTTTATCATTTTCCTTCTCTCTAAGGAACTTCTAACGTTGCTTGCAAGACCAGTCTACTGACAATAAATTCCCTTAATTTTTGTTTCTCTAAGAAAGTCTTCATTCTTCACTTTTGAAGGATAATTTTGCGAAATATGCAATTCTAGGTTGGTGGGTTTTTCCTTCAACACTTTGAATATTTTGCTCCGCTCTCTTCTTGTTTGCATGGTTTTTGAGGAGTTGGATGTAATTCTTATCTTTGTTACTCTATAGGTAAGATTCCCCTCCACACACCTTTGGCTTATTCCAGGATTTTTTTCTCTTTGATTTTCTGCAGTTTGAAAATGATATGCTTAGGTGTCATTTTTTGGCATTTATCCTGCTTGATGTTCTCTGAACTGAGACTCTCCCCAAATAATGCCAGACACGAAACCACCTGGATCTGTGGTTTGGTGTCTGGCATTATTTAGGGAAATTCTCAGTCATTCTTGACTCCAATATTTCTTCTATTTCTTTCTCTTTCTTCTACTTCTTGTATTCCCATTACGCACATGTTATACCCTTGTAGTTTTCCCACAGTTTTTGGATAGTCTGTTCTGTTGTTTTATTTCAGTTTTGTTCTCTTTGCTTTTAGTTTTGAAGTTTCTATTGATATATCCTCAAGCTTAGAGATTCTTTACTCAGTTGTATCCTGTCTACTAATAAACGCAACAAAGGCATTCCTTATTTCTGTTACAATGTTTTTGATCTCAAGCATTTCTTTCTGGTTCTCTTAGGATTTCCATTTCTCTGCTTACATTGCCCATCTCTTCTTGCATACTGCCTACTTCATCCTTTAGAACCCTCAGCATATTAACCGTAGGTTTCTTAAATTCCTGGTCTGATAATTTCAACACCCTGCCATATCTGGTTCTGATGCTTACCCTATCTTTTGAACTTGTGGAGTTTTTTATCTTTTTTTTTTTTTTTTTTTTTTTTTGCTTTTGATATGTCTTTTTTTTTTGCCTTTTGATATGTCTTGTAATTTTAATGTCTTGTAATTTTAATGAGACATGATATACTATGTAAAATGAACTTCTGCAAATAGGCCTTTGGTAATGTGGTGGTAAAGTGGGGTGGGGAGAAGAAGCATTCTGTGATCCTATGATTAAGTCTTAGTCTTTATGTACTTTGAGTTCTTTGGTGTATTTCAAAATGGTTCCTTTTTCCTTCCCGCTCCTGAAAGTGTGAGAAGATTTTCCTCCAATATTTACTATGGCAACATGGTTGAGCTCCTGGAGGTAAATCTCATAATATTGTAAAAACCCTTCTATCACTGGGTCCTCCTGGAGTTTTTAATTCTTAGACTTGTCTGCACTGAACCTTCAGCAATTATTTAATTATAGTTTAGATTTTCCTACCCTAGTACCAGTTCCTCTGGCAGTTTCTGCTCATGAGTCATGACCCTGTATTTACCTGTCTCTCCAACCTTGGGAGTAGTAGTTTCCCTGTGTCCTCCCCTATCTTACAGATCCAGTAAAAGTTGTTGACTTTTTCAATCTATTCAGTTTTGTAGTTGTTAGGAGGGCATGGATTTCCAAGCTGCTTACTTGCAGAACCACAAACTAGAAGTCCATACATAGCTTTTAACAACAACAACAACAACAACAATAAAAATGAAAAAGAAACACCATAGAGGCAAGAAGGAAAATATTCTGAAGGGACATATCAATCATCAGAACCAGACTCAGGTATGAAATGGGGAGAATGTTTAATATATTTAGGCTTTAACATAAAAGTAGGCAACATGCATGACCAGAAAGGTGGCAATTTTAAAAAGAATCAAAAGGAAATGCTACAAATAAAAAATACAACAATAGAAATGAAGAATACCTTTGACAAGTTTGTTAATAGAATGGACACAGACATGAATAGAATCAGTTAACTTGATGATAGACCAATAGAATCTTTCCAAACTGAAATACAAAGAGAAAAAAGAATTACAGAAAAAAACCAGAGTAGAACATACAAGAACTGCGGAACAATAGGAACAAGTATAACATATACAAAAGTGGGGCCAGGCTCAGTGGCTCACGCCTGTAATCCCAGCACTTTGGGAGGCCAAGGTGGGCGGATCATGAGGTCAGAAAATTGAGACCATCCTGGTTAACACAGTGAAACCCCGTCTCTACTGAAAATACAAAAAATTAGCTGGGCGTGGTGGCGGGCGCCTGTAGTCCCAGCTACTTGGGAGGCTGAGGCAGGAGAATGGCACGAACCTGGGAGGTGGAGCTTGCAGTGAGCCAAGATCGCACCACTGCACCTGGGTGACAGAGTGAGAATCTATCTAAAAAACAAACAAACAAACAAAAAACATAACTGTAATACCAGAAGGAGAAGAAAGAACAAATGTCACAGAAGAAATATTTGAAGACATAGTGGACAAGAACTTTCCAAATTAATGACAGATACTAAACCACACATTCAAGAAGCTCAAAAAGCAGGATAAACACACACAAACATGCACCACACACACACACACACACACACATATTATATCTAGACATATCACCTTAAAAGAGAAGAAGACCAAAGACAAAAAATTCAATCCATTTATCAAAGTGTCTACAGTTTCTGAATCTAGAGATATGAAACAATAATAAATTTGCAAAGGAAATTTTTTTAAAAGCAGCCCATAACATTGGTGAAGCCAATGTGCACGTAAGGTTATTTTATGGAGGTGCAAGTAAGATTATTTTAGTATCAAAGGAACACATATGGTAAAGAAAGGTTTGAAATATAGAAAGAGGAGGCAGGAGGAAAGTTTTGGAGGTGATGGATGTGTTCACTACCTTGATTGTGATGATGGCTTATAAATGTATGCATATCTCCAAATCCATCAAATTGTATATATTAAATATGTCCAGTTTTTTGTATATCATTTACACCTCAATAAACTGCGAAAAAATATAGAGAAAAAGAAAAGGAAAGAAACAAATAGAGAGAGAGAGAAAGAAAAAAGAAAGAAGAAAGAAGAAGAAAGAAAGGAAGGAATGGAGGGAGGGCGGGAGGAAGGAAGGAAGGAAGGAAGGAAGGAAGGAAGGAAGGAAGGAAGGAAGGAAGCAAGGAAGGAAGGAAGGAAGGGAAAGCATGGAAGGAAGGAAGGATTTGAATAGAGTGATAGAGTCCTCTTACCAGAATTTGTTCTACCATTTAAAAGATAAAAGACATTTGAGTTTTGCAGAGAAGATTTGTGTGAAATATTGTCTCTGTTCTCCAGCAACTTTACATCGTTGTCTCTGTGGAGACGGCCTACTGCTCCCTTGATCCTGTTCACAAGTGTGAGAGTTTACAAAGCCTCTAAGGAGTTTTGTAATATACATATATTCAGTAAATTGTTTTTGCCTCAGACTGTAAAGGAAATTTGTTTCATATATAAACACTTTGGAATATAGGTAAAGCATAAAGAATCCAGCCACTCATAGATAACCATTTCAATATCTTTTGGATACTCTTCTCAACACTTAAGAAAAAATTTTGCACTCAAGATCATATATTATCCAGTATTGAATCTATTTTAGTTCATTTAGTGTTACTATAAAGGAATATCTAAGGCTGTTAATTTATAAAGAAGAGAGGTTTATTTGGTTCATGGTTCTGCAGGCTGCATAAGAAGCGTGACACCAGCATCTGCTTCTGGTGAGGGCCTCAGACTGCTTCCATTCATGGCAGAAGGTTAGCGAAGCTGACGTGTGCAGAGATCACATGGCAAGAGAGAAAGCAAGAAAGGAGAGGGAGGTACCTTGCCCTTTTTAACAACCAGTTCTCTTGGAAGCTATCAGGGTGAGAAATCACCTATTACAGTGAGGACAGCAGCAAACCATTCATGAGGGACCTGCCCCAATGACCCAAACACCTCTCATTAGCCCCACCTTCAGTGCTGGAGATCAAATTTCAACATGAGGTTTGAGGGGACAAACATCCAAACTATAGCAGAATCCTAAATATTTCTTTGCTACACATTATATAATCAGGGCTTCCCCCTTTACAATTTAAATTTCTTTGTAAACACCATTTAATGATTGATTGCCCAACAATGGAGGGTGAGAATCATCATATGCTGCCTAACAATTTCTTTATTGCCTTTTATTTTATTTCAATAGTGCAGCATTGAACTTTTTGCATATTTGGTCACATTTAACACATATTGCTAAATTCCTTTCACTGAAAACATATAATAGTGCCATACACTGTGTTCATTATAACGCTGATTAGTTTTTTTTTCCATCGTTTAATCTCTTTAATTCACACATCTGTCCTTTGTATAAAGAGGTGTTTTGGTGAACCCAAGTTGTTACACCAATGACATTCCACAGTATTAACACTTGAAAGATTGAAGTCACATTCATGAATTATACAGGAAATATCAAAGGTTCATGAACTGATTATTATTCTGGCAAGTCAGGGTTGGGTCTCATATTATCAAACTAATTTTTAATGCCTACTAAAATTCATACTTAATAGGAAGACAATCTACAATTAAAATTGTCCCTTGTTAGGTGGAGAGCAAAGACTTATTCACACTGAATCTCCCATGCCTTGTATAGCACTGGGCACAGAATGGCATTCAGTGTTTTGAGAATGAATGACTGGTCTGCCTCTTGTCTTTGATAACAGTGAATATCATGCTAGGAAAACAGGGGCATGTAACTTTTACTTACCAAACTCTATGAGTTGCATTGAGCATGCTTCTCAATCAAGAGCATTAATTTGAGAATAGTTAGGAAGGAAAGTGGAGTCTCTGGGGCACTTGCCTCTGTTTGTGGCCTCCTGTGCAATCTTAGCCAAATAACAACCTTTCCAGGCCTAGGTTTACCCATCTTTTGATATTACAGGATTTTATGCTTTAAAATTCTATAAATTACTAACATATTTGCTAAACCGCTAGATTAACTGTGACAGATGGTATGGTTTTGAGGATTATTGTTTGTAAGAATCCTTTTTTAGTTACTCTTTTTTTAGAAGAAATGCAACAAACCTTCACAAAAACCATCCATTTGAAGAGCAAGCACAAAGGAACCAGCTCTTGTTTGTGGTGCCACCACAGTTGCAAAAAGGATATCAGGGCAGTCAGATAATGAATTGTGGTTTCAGTCACTTGCGTATGGTGCTGCCACACATGGACATTTTTTAGGGCCAACTTTTTCAAAATTCCCAGTTTAAGGTGAACTGGAAATTAGATGATTTCAGTAGAGACTCCATGGGTGTGGTCTTGAGCTCCTGCTGTCCAAAAGGTTCCACTAAAAGGATGAATTTCTTTGGCACTCCTGAGAACATGCCGTCTCTCGGTCCTTTCCAACATGCTTCATTTACCGAAGGAGACCTGCAGACCCAAAGCCCTTCTTTTGACCTCCAAAGGCACAAATAAATGGCAAATCAGGGCAACATGAAGAACAGAAGAGAACTCCCATTTTCATGTCCCTAGAATGAACTAGACTTGGCCTATCTCCTAAGATGTCCCAGATCTTCATGTATTTGTCAACTGAAGCAGTCACGAGACAGCCCTTGATTTGATTGCTAAGATCAAGACCAGAGATTTCATCATTGTGTGCATTAAGTGTAAACATTGGCTTATCTGAACCTGCATCCAAATTATACACAAAGCCATCATCTGCACTGGCCAAAAAATGACAAGGTGAAAAGTGATTCCAAGTCACTCTATCTGCCCACTGAATCGCCACATTCGATGGCTTTCATCTGGACTTCGGCAGTCATACAAAGCCAGAAATCAGAGTCTGTGCTTCAAATGGATGAAACTGCAGCGTTTGGACCTTGTCTGTGTGTATAGCAAGGCTAGCTGCTGGTTTCCCCAAGGACATATCCCACAGAATTACAGTGTTGTCCGCTGACGCACTTGCTAAAACATTTCTGATTAGCTTATTCCATGAAAGGTCAAGGACAGCATCGGTATGCCCTTCTGCTGAGAAACTCTTCTTTCCTTTCTTTTTCTTCTTTTTTGAAAGTTTACTTCTGAGTGTGAAGACTGGCTCTAAAGAGTCCACTATATCAAGGTCCCACACTTCAATAACAGAGGTCGTGTTTCCTACAGCAATGTAATTTCCAGTAGAATCATCTGGGCTAGGATCAAAATTCAGCCATTCCACACTCAGAGGATATGCAGACAAGAGTATATCCTCATGTACATAAAAAGAGTCTTCTTCTTGATTATAAACATGCACCTCTAAATTGCACTGGTCCTGTTCAGCTCCGCCACAAACTATGAGATTATCACTGGGCTTAATCAAGAAATCTTCACGTTCATATTGTTCTGTATCTTTCAGAGTAAGGTAAGGATCTTGATCATTACTCCCGTAGACCGTAAGACCCAAGAGAGACTCACCAAGAGTCTCAGCATCTGGGTCATCTTCCTCATCATATTTATAAAAGTCGTACTCAGCCAGCTCATCATCATCGAGCGTCCTGTCGTCCTCTGGGTCACCATCCTCCAGGGGCTCTCTTGGGCATGCCTGGGTGCGTGCACTCTGCATGCCATCTTCTGAAGGACTGCCTGTCTCTTCTTCATCAATGCCACCACCCACCTTCTTCTTGTAATTTCTCCTTTGACTCAGCAATGAGACGTTTTACTTCTTCTTTGCTCAGCTCTACCTTGTCTGGTGTCTCTTTGGCCATGCCGCAGCGGACCCAGGCCACACATGTCACCTGGCAGCTGCGGTTCATGATCCTCAGGTCAAGGGCCTGTCAGGCTAGAAACTCGGGCGCAGCATGACGGACCACAGCCGGGCTGCGGCCACACACTCGGGGCTCCGCACGGGGCCGCTCACGCTGAATAGGTTTTAACTATTGATAATTTAGTAGCTGAAAAATATCTCATTGTTTTGGCTTAAATAATATTTATTTGATTATATGTAAGTGCATATATAATTATATGCACTTTATATTTAATACTTTTTTTTATTATACTTTAAGTTCTAGGGTACATGTGCATAACGTGCAGGTTTGTTACATATGTATACTTATGCCATGTTGGTGTGCTGCACCCATCAACTCGTCAGCACCCATCAATTCATCATTTATATCATGTATAACTCCCCAATGCAATCCCT
>NW_016830007.1:19443-22224 GCF_001698545.2 Rhinopithecus bieti
ATGCCTCGCCCTGCTTCAGCTCTCGCTGATCAGGCTGCAGCAGCTGACCAGCACCGATTGTCCGGCACTCCCTAGTGAGATGACCCCAGTACCTCAGTTGAAAATGCAGAAATCACCGGTCTTCTGTTTCGCTCGCGCTGGGAGTTGGAGACTGGAGCTGTTCCTATTCGGCCATCTTGCTCCGCCCCCCAACACTCCTATATTTAATACTTTTGTAAGTATTTTAAAATTTGCCCTGAGAATGTATATGATTCACACAATATATAATTAACATTTTAAAATAATTAAGACAAAAAGGAAATGGGTAGAAAAAAAATAAAATCAATAAGAAGTTAAAACACAGAAGGAACACCATTAGGTGAACCATGAATATGACTCTAGGGTTTCTAGCAGCCAATTTAAAGAGGAAAACATAAGAAGATAGAATGTAGATTGGTGGTGGCCAGAGGCCAGGGAGCATATGGGGGAGAGGTGGATGAAGACAGGTTGATTAAAGGGTACAAATATACAGTTTGATAGAAGAAATAAGACCGAGTGTTGGATAGATCAGTAGGGTAACTATACAATCTATTGTATATTTCAAAATAGCTGGAAGAATACTTCCAATGTCATTGGGTATTGTGAATAGAATTGCTATGAAAATGAGTCTGCAAATATCTCTTCAAGACTCTGCTTTCAAATCTTTTAGATATATAGGCATATATCAAATCTTTCCAGCATAAAGACAAATATTTAAGGTGATGGATATCCCAATTACAATGACCTGACCTTTACAAATTATGTGAATGTATTCAATTATCATATGTACCCCACATGTTTGAACTTTGGACATTTAGATAATCTTGATTTGTATCTTCTCAATTTTCAATAATTTCTAGAACTACAGGAGAACTCATTAACTCTTTCCCTTCTCTGAATTTTGCACACAAAAAATTACCTCTGTTTTTTAATTTTTTTTGTATTGTGGTAAAAACATATAACATTTATGTTTTTAACTTAAAATTGTGTGTGTTTAATATGTACACTGTGATGTTTTGATATAAATAAACGGTAAACTGATTATTACAGTTAAGCTAATTAACATATCTATCTCTTCACATAGTTACATTTTTATGGTAAGAATACTCAAGATCTAATCTTTTAGCAAATTTCAAATATCCACATATGTACTAACTACAGCCCCCATGCTGTACATTAGATCGCTAGAAATTATTCATTCTACATCATTGAAACTTTGTACACTTTGACCACCATCTCCCATTCTTCCCCTTCTCCTGTAACTACCATTCTACTCTCTGCTTCTATGAATTCGACTTTTTAAGATTCCACAAGTAAATAAGATTATGCAGCAATTTTCTTTCTGTGTCTAGCTTAATTCACTTAGCATAATGTCTACCAGGTTCAACCATATTGTCACAGATGGCAGGATTTTCTTCTTTTCTAGGGCTGAATAATATCCCCTTGTATATACATTGTTAAGTAAGTTGACCAAAACCATGTAACCAGTAGTGAAAGAAAGAGATGATAAACCCAGGAATGTCTAACTCCTGAGCAAAGCACTCATAAGCACTATAAAATAGTTTAGCTCACATTTATTGAGTGTATACTATGTGCCAAGCAGTAAGTTCTTTAAATATGTTATCTATTTTAGTTCTTATGACAAACCTGTAAGTTAGATTGGTACAAATATCCATGTTTTACTGATAAGCAAATCACTGTTATTAAGGATGTTATTTGCCATCAAAACAAAGGAACTGTATCATTAGCAGGAACAGTTGTATCTCTCATAAGAAATTGGTTTGTTATGACTTTATGGTCACTGTAGACCATGGAAAATATTTACCAAGTGCCTTCTATGTGCCAGGTCCTTGTTTAATGTTCTTCAGAAACATAAAACAAAACACCCAAATATTTCTTCCCTTTTGAATCTTATTTTCTAGTGGAAGAAATATTCTGTAAATAACCATATAGTGCATTACAAAATAAGAGTTGTGTAGAAGAGAAAAATAGAGCATAGCAAAGTGGATCAGAATATTCTCGGGGTGCTCACTTGAGCTAATGCTTCACTCTGGGGGAATTAGTCATGCAGCTGTATTATGGAAGAGTATTTCCGTCAATGAAAACAGCTGAGAAAAATACCTAAAGTGGGAGAGCAAGCCTGGTATATTTAAGGATCTGGAAGGAAGCCAATACGACTGCAGTGGCATGGCTGAGAGGGTGAGGCAATTAGATCATAGAGGTGATAAATGAATCCAGTTAGACTTTATAAACCACTGTAACAACTTTAATTTTCCTCTGAGTTTGATAAGAAATATGGAAAGATTTTGAGTAGAGAAGTGACATGAGATGTCACAGGATATCTCCAGATGCTGTGTGGAGAGGAGACTGCCTGAGACAGGGTCAAAGTAGGAAGACCAGTTGTATTAGTCCATTTTCACACTGCTATAAAGAACTACCTAAAACTGGGTAATTTATGAAGAAAAAAGGTTGAATTGACTCACAGTTCTGCATAGCTGGGGAGGCCTAAAGAAACTTACAATCATAGTGAAAGGCGAAAGCGAAGCAAGGACCTTCTTCACATGGCTGCAGGAGCGAGAGAGAGCAAGGTGGGAACTACCAAGCACTTTTAAACCATTAGATCTCATGACAACACACTCAATATCATGAGAACAGCATGGAGGAAACCACCCCCATGATCCAATCACCTCCCAGCAGGTCCTTCCCTCAACAAGAGGGGACTACCATTCAAGATGAGATTTGGGTGGGGACACAGAACCAAAC
>NW_016830008.1:0-333 GCF_001698545.2 Rhinopithecus bieti
TTTTCTTTTCTTTTCTTTTCTTTTCTTTTCGAGATAGAGCCTCACTCTGTCACCTGGGGCTGGAGTACAGTGGCATGATCACAGCTCTCTACAGCCTTGACCTCCTGGGCTCAGACAGTCCCCCTGCCTCAGCCTCTTGAGTAGCTAGCTGGGACCACAGGTGCATGCCACCATGCCCAGTTAATTTTAAAACTTTTTTTTTCTTTTTCTTAGAGACAAGGTCTTTCCATGTTGCCCAAGCTGGTCTTGAACTCCTGGGCTCAAGTGATCCTCCCACCTTGACCTCCCAAAGTGTTGGGATTATAGGCGTAAGCTGCCATGCCTGGCCAAAAT
>NW_016830009.1:0-1430 GCF_001698545.2 Rhinopithecus bieti
AGTCTTGAAAATTCTGTCTTCAAAAGAGGTCTGAACACAGCCTAGTTCCTTCCCTAACGAGCCTCAGTTTGAAAAGATCCTGATGAGGAGCTGAAGAACAAAAGAGGAGGACAGGTTTTTATGAAGGAGGTATGTAATCTTATCACCGAGGGGTGTAATTTATCTGGACATTATATGCACTCTGCCAAGGACTGATTTACACAAAGATCAAAGGAAGCTGGCTTTCTGTAGTCCCCTGAAGCATAAAGACCTCAGTTGATCCGCCTGCCTTGGCCTCCCAAAGTGCTGGGAGTACAGGTGTGAGCCACCACGCCCGGCAGTTGTTTTTATTTAAGAGGCTTTCACCATTACCTTCTGCTGTTGTCCTTCATGAGCTCTACATTCCAGTTCCACAAAGCCACATTCAATTATTCATGCAATAAATATTCATGAAGCACTTGCAAAATGTTCAGCACTAGTTATGGGACTGTGGATAAAATGACAAACAAAACAAATGAACATTACAGTATAGCAGGGGGACATAAGTCAAACAGATATCGTATGCTTTGGAAAGATGACCAGGGAAGGAGACTGAAGGTCCGAGAAGTCTCTCTTGAGCAATTGAGGTCTGAGTTGGGACTTGAGGGATGAATGTGAGTTAGCCATTGAAGGAGGAAGGGGAGGCTTTACTGTGCCCCAATCTTACCTTGCACTTTCCCTCTCCAGGCCTTTGATGGCTCAATTCCCTCCCCACGAGAATGCTCTTTATTTCTGCTTATTGAAATGCTATATGCTTTTCAGGCCCAGCTAAAATGTCTGCTCCTCAATAAAGCCTTCCCTGAACGCTCCAGCTGAAGGCAGTTTCTCCTTTCTACTCCCCCAGCACTTAAGTTTTCATTTTCCTTGGACACTTCTCACTGTCTACTATATTTTTTGGTTATTTATAAACACAGCTTATCTTTTTCTACTAAATCTTAAACTTTTTAAGAAGATAGTCTATTTCTCATTCATCTTTGAGTTTCCAAAGGCTAGCACATTCCTTAGATTTAGAAGTCCTGGAACAAATGTTTGTAGCATGAATTAATGCCTATTTGACATCCCTTTTCAAATATGTTGTAATTCAAATGAAGCTATTGTTGCAAGCTGTGCCTTTGAGGCTGAACTTACTCCTTGGTTAAACCAGAATGCCACAGTCATGGTCCCCATGACTGATTAGTGTTCACCACAATAACTGCAACAACCCTAACAAACAGGCCACTGTTCTTGACTGACAGGCGTTTGGCAACAACTACCAGTTCTCCAGTGCACTGAAATGAATTGAGGAAGGACTGTCTGAATTGAGAATCCCTAGGCCGGTAGGCTCGATTTATTCTTTGCAGTTGGGCTGCAAGAGCTGGTGACCCAGGCTTTGGCCTGATGTGAGACACGATTGCACTGGGTGGCAGTGAGGT
>NW_016830010.1:0-1460 GCF_001698545.2 Rhinopithecus bieti
TACCGAGTTACATGTTTCTTTTCATTGAGGAGTTAGCTAATACAGTTTTCTTGAAACCTGCAATGGGATATTTCTTAGCGCAGTGAAGCTTATGGTGACAAAGGAAATATCTTCACATGAAAACAAGAAAGAAGCTTTCCTACAAACTTCTTGGTGATGTGTGAATTCATCTCACAGCGTTACACCTGTGTTTCATGGAGCAGGCCATTAACACTGTCTTGAAGGAACCTGAGAATTGTTACTTTGGATCGCATTGAGGCCTACGCTGATAAAGGAAATATCATCAGTTAAAAACGAGAATGAAGCTTTCTGAGAAACTTTTTTTTAATATGTGGATTCATCTCACAGAGTTACAACTTAGTGCTCAGGAAGCAGTTTGCTAACACTCTTTTCGTGGAATCTGTAAAGTGATATTTGGGAGCCGTTTGGGGCCCATGTGAAAAAGGAAATATCATCAGATAAAAAGTAGAGAGAAGGTTTCTGAGAGATTGCTTTCTGATGTGTGAGTTCATCACGCAGAGTTCCATCCATCCCTTCTTGAAACAGTTTGCTAACACTGATATCGGGGATTCTGCAACGTGATATTTTTGAGCTCTTTGAGGGCTACGGTGAAAAAGGAAATATCCTCAGACAGAAACTGGAAAGAAGCCTTCTGAGAAACTGCATTGCGATGTGTGAATGCAACTCACAGAGTTACACGTTTCTCTTCAGTGAGGAGTAAGCTAACACAATTTTCTTGAAATCTGCCATGGGATACTTCTTAGTGCAGTGAAGCGTACAATAACAAAGGAAATATCCTCAGATGAAAATTAGAAAGAAGCTTTCTTACAAACTTCTTGGTGATGTGTGAGTTCATCTCCCAGAGTTACACTTATATTTCATGGAGCAGGCCATTAACACGGTCCTTGCGGAAACTGAGAAGGGCTAATTTGGATCGCAATGAGGCCAACGCTGATAAAGGAAATATCATCAGTTAAAAACGAGAATGAAGCTTTCTGAGAAACTTCTCTGTGATCTGTGAATTTACCTCACAGAGTTACAATTTAGTCCTCATGAAGCAGTTTGCTAACAGTCTTTTCGTGGAATCTGCAAAGTGATATTTGGGAGCCCTTTGGAGCCCATGGTGAAAAAGGAAATATCCTCAGATAATAAGTAGAGAGAAGCTTTCTGAGAGATTGCTTTCTGATGTGTGAGTTCATCACGCAGAGTTCCACCCTTCCCTTCTTGGAACAGTTTGCTAACACTGTTGTCGTGGATTCTGCAAAGTTATATTTGGAAGCTCCTTGAGGGCTATGGTGAAAAAGGAAATATCCTCAGGCAGAAACTGGTAAGAAGCCTTCTGAGAAACTGCATTGCTATGTGTGAATGGAATCTACCGAGTTACACGTTTCTCTTCATTGAGGAGTTAGCTAATACAGTTTTCTTGAAATCTGCAATGGGATACTTCTTAGTGCAGTGAA
>NW_016830011.1:0-4451 GCF_001698545.2 Rhinopithecus bieti
TGGTGTAGTGGCTCATGCCTATAATCCCAGCACTTTGGGAGGCGGAGGCAGGCAGATCACCTGAGGGCAGGAATTCAAGACCAGCCTGGCCGACATGGCGAAACCCTGACTCTACTAAAATTACAAAAATTAGCCTGGTACCGTGGCAGATGCCTGTAGTCCCAGCTGCTCAGGAGGCAGGAGAATCGCTTGAACCCAAGAGGTGGAGGTTGGGGTGAGCCGAGATCACGCCACTGCACTCCAGCCTGGGTGATGGAGTGAAACCTTATCTCAAAACAAAACAAAACAAAACAAAAAACAATTAGCCAGTCATGGTGGCAGGCGCCGGTGATCCCAGCTACTCAGGAGGCTGAGGCAGGAGAATCACTTTAACCCAGGAGGTGGAGATTTCAGTGAGCCGACATTGTGCCACTGCACTCCAGCCTGGGTGACAGAGCGAGACTCTGTCTTAAATAAAAAAAATCAAGATGCATTATATGTATGACATTAATTTAATTCAACTCTTGGTTAACTAGAGACATTTGGATTTAGCTAGTCTACATATCCAGGGTTACATCTGTAGACCTATAAAGCCAGCCTGAGATGCGTTAATATAGGAAGTAGAGGGGTGGCAGAGTGTTTCTGAGTTCATATTCCATTTCCGTTAGTTATATCTAATCAGAATCTGAGTGATGAATGTCAGTTAGGGCAGATTCATGGCTGATCTGTATTTCAGTTTTAGAACAATAGACTGTTTCTTCTCCTCCGACAGTAGACTAGAGTGATTTCATTTCCTAAAGCTCAAGCATGAACATTTCTGGAAGCTTAGAAAAGTGATGTTTCAGGCTGAGCGCGGCGGCTCACGCCTGTAATCCCAGCACTTTGGGAAGCCGAAGTAGGCAGATCATGAAGTCAGGAGATCGAGACCATCCTGGTTAACATGGTGAAATCCCGTCTCTACTAAAAATACAACAAATTAGCCAGTGTGGTGGCACACGCCTATAGTAGCAGCTACTGGTGAGGCTGAGGCAGGAGAATTGCTTGAACCCAGGAGGTGGAGGTTGCAGTGAGCTGAGATCGCGCCATTGCACTCTAACCTGGGCAACAGAGCAAGAGTCTGTCTCAAAAAAAAAAAAAAAAAAAAAAAAAAAAAAAAAAAAAAAAAAAAAAAAAAGTGACAGCTGGATGCAATGTCTCATGCCTGTAATCCCAGCACTTTGGGAGGAGTAGGGGGGTGGCGGAACACCTGAGGTAGGAGTTCGAGACCAGCCTGGTCAACATGGTGAAACCCCATCTCTATTAAAAACACAAAAAATTAGCCAGGGCGTGGTGGCAGGCACCTGTAATCCCAGCTACTCAGGAGGCTGAGGCAGAGGAATTGCTTGAACTCAGGAGGCAGAGGCTGCAGTGAGCCGAGATCGTGCCACTGCACTCCAGCCTGGGCAGCAGAGTGAAACACCATCTCAAAAAAAAAAAAAAGAAAAGAAAAGTGATGTTGCTATGGTAGATGCCATTCTTACAGCATAACTTTGTATCGCAAACCTTTTTTATTTTTTCATTGCAGTGCTCTAACTTCAAAGACAGATTGGTTTGTTTTCATTTTTGTTTTTTGAGACAGAGTCTTGCTGTGTCACCCAGGCTGGAGTGCAGTGGTATGATCTCGGCTCACTGCAACCTCTGCTTCTCAGTTTCAAGCGATTCTCCTGCCTCCGCCTCCCCAGTAGCTGGGACTACAGGCATAAGACCCCATACCTGGCTAATTTCTGTATTTTTAGTAGAGATGGGGTTTCACCACATTGGCCAGGCTAGTCTCAAACTCTTGACCTCAAGTGATCTGCCCGTCTCAGCCTCCCAAAGTGCTGGGATTACAGGTGTGAGCCACCGGACCCGCCATTGATTTGTTTTTTGTTTCTTCTTTTATTTTTCTCTGCCTCTTTGCATGCCTCAATCAGATGGTTTTGTGTTTGTTTTAGAGATCTGTTAAAATTACATCAGGCTAACTTGACATCAATACAGCCTTACATTTTAGAAGACAAATTCTGAATTCTTGATGGATTTCATAACATTTATAAGTAGTGTGGTAATCACATGTTTGCTAAACTTTGGAAATCATGATGCAACCCTCTGCCTTCACATAGTGAAGCCTTTTGGATTTTTCTTTAATGAAATATTAAATTGAATGTGGAACTTTGAGTAATTGGCCCAGATAAAAGAAATGACTCATCCAGGGATGACAAAAATTAATCCTGACCTTGGGGATTTCACTCTGCCAACTCAGAGAGTGAGATACACTGGCATTGATTGGTAAAGTCAGAGTTCCCCTAACTCCCTCAGTTGTTTTTGAGTCATTAAGAACTACTAATATTAGCCCTGTCAGAAGCCAGCCTAAGAAAAGAATATTTGCCAAATGCAATTCCAGAGCTGGGATGTTGAGGTAGACAGTGAATATAATGGTTAAGTTATTCCTGAAACTTTAGCTCAGTTCTCTTTCCAAAATTAACATACTAATATATATAAAATTCACTCCTTTTCTCCTACTCCTACTTCATACTGGCTCTCAAAAAATAGGACTCAGAAATGAAAGGATCAGGCATCTTCATAAAAATGAAGGAAGCCAAGCCTGAGCTGTCCATGGCTTCTCAAGTCTGCACCTGTAATCCTAACTATTTGGGAGGCTGAGGCAGGAAGACGGCTTGAGCCCAAGAGTTTGAGGCCAGCCTGCACAACACAGTGAAACTTTGCCTCTAAAAAAAAATAATAATAAATAAAAAAATTAAAAATACTAAGCCAAAAAAAAAAAAGTTTCAGGGTTATTGGTATTTTTCCCCCCCAAACGTGGCTAGCAACAGCACCTGCCTCCAACAAAACTGCAGACGCAGCTATCCCAGAGTACAATGGTGTGATCTCAGCTCACTGCAACCTCCGCCTTCCACGTCCAAGCAAACCTCCTGCCTCAGCCTCCTGAATAGCTGGGATTACAGGCATATGCCACCACGCCTAGCTAATTCTTGTATTTTTAGTAGAGACAGGGTTTCTCCATGTTGGTCAGGCTGGTCTCGAACTCCTGACCTCAGGTGGTCTGCCCACCTCGGCCTCTCAAAGTGCTGGGATTACAGGCGTGAGCCACCCTGCCTGGCCCCCCAGGTATCAGGGTTTTTAAGGACAATTTGGTGGGTAGGGGAAGCCAGTGATCTGGAGGTGCTGACTGGTCAGATCAGAGATGAAATCATAGGGGTCGAAGCTGTGTTCTTGCACTGAGTCAGTTCCTGGGTAGGAGGGCTATAAGATCAAATGAGCTAGTTTATCGATCTAGGTTGTGTCAGCTGATCCATCAAGTGCAGGATCTGCAAAATACCTTAAGCACTGGTTTTAGGTTTTACATTAAACCTAAAATTTAGATGATGTTATTCCCAGGAGCAATTTGGAGAGGGTCAGAGTCGTGAAGGCTCCAGTTTCATGACTCCTAAACCATAATTTTTTTTTTTTTTTTTTGAGACAGAGTCTTGCTCTGTTGCCCAGGATGGAGTTCAGTGGCACAATCTCAGCTCATTGCAACCTCTGCCTCCCGGGTTCAGCCAATTCTCTGCCTCAGCCTCCTGAGTAAGCTGGGATCACAGGCACCCACCACCACGCCCGGCTGATTTTCATATTTTTAGTACAGATGGGGTTTCACCGTTTTGGCCAGGCTGGTCTTGAACTCCTGACCTCATGATCCACCTGCCTCTGCCTCCCAAAGTGCGGGGATTACAGGCGTGAGCCACCGCACCTGGCCCTAAACCATAATTTCTAATCTTGCAGCCAATTTGAGAGTTCTATAAAGGCAGTCTAATCCCTAGGCAAGAAGGGGGTTTGTTTTGGGAAAGGGGTGTTATCATCTTTGCTTTAAACTCTAAACTGTAGCCGGGCATGGTGGCTCATGCCTGTAATCCCAGCGCTTTGGGATGCCAAGGCAGGTGGATGACCTGAGGTCAGGAGTTTGCCAACAGCCTGACCAACACGGAGAAACCCCATCTCTACTAAAAATACAAAATCAGCAGGGCGTGGTGGTATATGTCTGTAATCCCAACTACTCTGGAGGTTGAGGCAGGAGAATCGCTTGAACCGAGGAGGTGGAGGCTGCAGTGAGCCGAGATTGCACCACTGCACTCCAGCCTGGGCAACAGGAGCAAAACAACGTATCAAAAAAACAAAATAAAACAAAACAAAAAAACCTCTAAACTATAAACTAAGTTCCTCCCAAAGTTAGTTCAGCCTACACCCAGGAGTGAACAAGGACAGCTTGGAGGTGAGAAGCAAGATGGAGGTGGTTAGGTCAGATCTCTTTCACTGTCTCAGTTACAATTTTGCAATGGCCGCTTCAGTAGTGTGTGGGGAAAGAAGTGTGTGTGTGTGTGTGTGTGTGTGTGTGTGTGTGTGTGTGTGTGTCTGTGAGTGTTGAGGGAGTTGTTCTTTTTTTTTTTTTTTTTTTTTTT
>NW_016830011.1:7030-9710 GCF_001698545.2 Rhinopithecus bieti
CCCTGAGTTCCCTCAGTATTTATTGCTCAAAAGATAAGGGAGTAAATCAGCAGTAAGACATACAGATACACGGAGATGTTCCATTTCCCAGGGACGGGCAGGAGACAGATGTTTTTCTTTTACTGAGATTTAAGAGAATGGTGATGGCCTTTAACCACAAGCGTCTTCAGGCATTTGTTTAACAAAGCACATTCCTTACAGCCCAAAATCCTTTAAACCTTAATTACCACAGCGATGTCTCTTGTAAGGACAAGGTTGGGGGTAGGGTCACAGATTAACAGCATCTCAAATACAGAGCCAAATGGAGTCTCTTAAATTTACTTCTTTCTATATAAACACAGTAACAGGCTGACCTCTCTTTTCCCCACAAGATGGTTAATGTTTCTTTCAGACCTTTAAAGGTGTCAGACTCTCCACTAACCTTTCCTATATCTGGACAAGGGAAAGCCTCAGAGAGCACCTGGCTGCATCAGTGCAGATTTTCTCTGTATATTGCAAGCCTCTCCCACAAAAAAACAAAACAAAACAAAACAAAAAACAGCTTCGTAGGACTACTTCCGCCTGCAGGTCCTCTGAACAGCCATCTCAAAATATGTGAAAGAAGTATATTCTGGAGTAAAATTTTTTTGTTTGCTTCACTACGCATCTCACCTTGGGTGTTATTCTTGCCACTGGTTTCATGTTCTCAGACTCAGGAAGCTGAAAAGAGTTGGGGTGCAGAATTTGGTGTGCTTCATCCTTTGTGGGCTTGAAGAGTCTCTTGTTCCCAAAATTAGTCCCTGGGGCCCTCTGCTTCACAGGCAAATAAAAGCAAAAAGAAGCTTGCTTAGCCTTAAGTGAGGAAATGACTCACAGGTTTAAAACAAAAAAGGAAAAGATGGAGGCATTTTGTAGGTGAAAGGGAGAGAGTCTTCTGATGCAAAATAAGAGGTCATTAGAGCAGGGATGGATTATCAATAAGCAGAGCAAACATTTGCTTAGGGAACAAACAGCCCCAGAACAGGAAAAAGAAAAGAAAAATAATTTGATTGCTTAAAACACCGAAGATAATAAATTTGATTGCTTAAAACACCGAAGATGGCAACATAGGAAAAAACCCAAACCAGAACTTTTTTGGATTTCGTAAGACTTATTTTATGGTTTAGTATTTATGGCTTAGTTTTATATTTTATTTTGAATTACATATGCGGAGGAGGGGGAAAAAACTGTATTTTTTCTTGCCAAGTAAGGACCATTATATATTCAGGTATAATGGTATAAGGGATATCATTTTAATGGGTCTGTTTGGAGCTTTAGATATGATCAACAGTATCTGTGTGCATGCAAGATTGGTTAAGAAATTGAGGTAGACCGGGTGCGGTGGCTCACGCCTGTAATCCAGCACTTCCCGAGGCCGAGGCGGGCGGATTAGGAGGTCAAGAGATCGAGACCATTCTGGTCAACATGGTGAAACCCCCGTCTCTACTGAAAATACAAAAATTAGCTGGGCGTGGTGGCCCGCGCTTGTAGTCCCAGCTACTCGGGAGGCTGAGGCAGGAAAATCACTTTAACCTGGGAGGCTGGGGTTGCAGTGAGCCGAGATCGGGCCACTGCACTCCAGCCTGGCGACAGAGCGAGACTCCATCTCAAAAACAAAAACAAAAAAACAAAACAAAACAAACAGAAAACAAATTGGGGTAAAAGCCTCTGAGAGCTTCCGACAGTTGCAACTCCAAAGCTTCACAAAGCCATTCCCTGGGACTCCAGCGCTGCGGGCTCCTCAGGGGGCAGACCCGCGGCGTCAGCGCCTGCTCCCTTCCCACCTCCCAACCCTCCTTTCTGCTGTACCCTCCCTACGAGCCGCGTGCAGGGGTGGGGATCTGGAGATCCCCGTCACTCACGGGGAAGAAGTCCCAGGAGCCCTACCTGGCCTCAGGCGGTGGTACAACTTGTCTGCTCAAATAATCTGGTTCCAAATCCGTGCGTTTTACACGAGAAAAAAACAAACAAACAAACAAAAAGCACAACTGGGACTCAGATGACGATTTAAGTTGTCTTTGGAAAACAATGCACAACCCTGCACATATAAAGTTGCCTATCTCACATAAGCCTACGCAGCTATCATTCTGGAGTGATCTGCAGTTAAGTCTTTTCTTTTTCTTTTCTTTTCTTTTTTTTTTAGAAAGGGTCTCACTCTGTCACTCAGGCTGGAGTGCAGTGGCGCGATCTCGACTCATTGCAGCCTCCACCACCTGGGCTCAAACGATTCACCTCAGCCACCCCCCCCCCGCCCCCAACCCCGCCAAACAGCCGGGACTAGCTGGGACTAGAGGCGCGCGCCACCACGCCGGGCTCCTTTCTTTGTATTTTGGGAGAGATGGGGTTTCGCCATGTTGGCCAGGCTGGGCTCGAACTCCTGACCTCAGGTGATTCGCCCGCCTCGTCCTGCCAAAGTGCTAGGATTACAGGCGTGAGCCACCGTGCCCAGCCTCCACAAAACTTTTAAAAGTTATCAGTTCGCTAAAAATAACAGCATAGAAGCCATTGTGCAGCGCCACGCGATCTCGGCTCACTGCAGCCTGGACCTCCCAGGTTCAAGCGATTCTCCCATCTTAGCCTCGCAGGCAGCTGGGGACACAGGCGCGCGACACCACGCTGGGCTTTTTTTTTTTTGAGACGGAGTCTCGCTCTGTCCACCAGG
>NW_016830012.1:0-1147 GCF_001698545.2 Rhinopithecus bieti
CTTCTTCGTGATGTGTGAATTCATCTCAAGGGGTTACACCTTTCTTTTGTGGAGAAGTTTTCTAACACTGTTTTCCTGGAAGCTGCAAGGGATATTTAGGAGTGCCATGAGGCCTAAATAGAAAAAGGAAATATCCTCAGATAAAAATTAGAAAGAAGCTTTCTGATAAACTGCTTTGTGATGGGTCAATTCATCTCACAGGGTTACACTGTTCTTTGCATTGAGCAGTTTGCTTACACTGTTTTCTTTGAATCTGCAATCTGATATTTCAGAGAGAATTGAAGCCTATGGCGACAAAAGGTAGTATCCTCAGATAAAAACTAGAAAGAAGCTTTCTGAGAAACTTCTTCATTATATGTGAACTCATCTCGGAGAGTTACCCCTTTTTTCCAGGGAGCAGTTTGGTAACAGTGTTTATGTGCACTCTGCAAAAGGATATATGGGAGCTCATGGAGTCCAATGGCAAAAAAGGAAATATCATCGGGTTAAAAACTGTAGAGAATCATTCTGAGAAACTCCTTTGTGATGTGTGCATTCATCTTATATAACTAAACATTTCTATTGAGGGAGCACTTTGGCATCACTGTTTTTGTGGCGTCTGAGAAGGGATATTTGGGAGCGCATGAAGTTTATGGTGGAAAAGGAAATATCCTCAGATAAAAACTAGAAAGAAGCTGTCTAAGGAAGCTGTTAGTGATGTATGAATTCATCTCACAGAGTTACACCTTTCTTTTCATGGACCAGTTTGCCAACACTGTTTTCATGGAATATGCAAAGGAATACTTGGGAGCGCATTGAGGTCTATAGAGAATAAGGAAATATCTTCAGATAAAAACTAGAAAGAAGCTTTCTGAGAAATCACTTTGTAATGTGAGAATTCGTCTAACAGAGTTACATTGTTCTTTTCATTCAGCAGTTTGCTAACACTGTTTTTGTGGAATCTGCAATAGGATACTTGGGAGCACATTGAAATCTATGTTGACAAAGGAAATATCCTCAGGAAAAAACAAAAAGAAGCTTACTGTGAAACTGCTTTGTGATGTGTGAACCATCTCACAGAGTTACAAAGTTCTTTTCATTGAGAAATTTGTAAAAGCATTTTCCATTTAATCTGTAATCGGATATTCAGGAGCACATTGAGGAATAT
>NW_016830013.1:0-332 GCF_001698545.2 Rhinopithecus bieti
TTTTGAGGAACCTGAGAGGACTACCTTGGATCGCATTGTGGCCTACGCTGATAAAGGAAATATCATCAGTTCAAAACGTGAAAAAAGCTTTCTGGGAAACTTCTTTGTGATCTGTGAATTCCTCTCACAGAGTTATAGCTTAATTCTAGGGAAGCAGTTTGCTAACACTCTTTTAGTGGAATCTTCAAAATGAGATTTGGGAGCCCATAGGGTCCCATGGTGAAAAAGGAAATATCCTCAGATAATAACCAGAGCAAGATTACTGAGAGATTGCTTTCTGATGTGTGACTTCATCACACAGAGTTCCACCCTTCACTTCTTGGAACAGTTTG
>NW_016830014.1:0-1150 GCF_001698545.2 Rhinopithecus bieti
CCATTCAGTTAATACTAGTACTCATTTTAGAAATATTCTAGGGGAGGCCGGGCACAGTGGCTCAAGCCTGTAATCCCAGCACTTTGGGAGGCCGAGACGGGCGGATCACAAGGTCAGGAGATCGAGACCATCCTGGCTCCCACGGTGAAACCCCGTCTCTACTAAAAAATACAAAAAAACTAGCCGGGCAAGGTGGCGGGCGACTGTAGTCCCAGCTACTCGGGAGGCTGAGGCAGGAGAATGGCCTGAACCCGGGAGGCGGAGCTTGCAGTGAGCTGAGATCGCGCCACTGCACTTCAGCCTGGGCGACAGAGCGAGACTCTGTCTCCAAAAAAAAAAAAAAAAAGAAAGAAAAAAAGAAATATTCTAGGGGAATTTGGAGCTGAGAGACTGGTACAGAAACTGAGGATTCTTGGTAGCTGAATCACTTTAGTGACCATATCCCAGAGGGAAGGCTGTCAGACTTAAACTTTTTGAGATCTCAGGGCTGCCTGGTTTCTGCGTGTTTCTTGGTGTGTAGTAACTCCACTTAGCCTTAAATTCTGGGAGGTACTCTAGTATCTTTCCAACAGTTTTTGCTTTGTAAATATATACACACACCGACCTATATATGTGTATATTCACTCATACACATGTCAGATATCTTAACCCATTCTGTATGTAGTTTAATTTTTCATATACATTTTTATCTTCAGCATTTTGTTTTAAAATTTTAAAGCTTAAAAGTTTAAAGAATAATACAATGCATAATCATATACTTTCAGCTTGATTCACCAGTTAAGATTTTACCACTTTATCTCCTTTCCTTCTCTTTCTTTATATTATATTTATACCCTGTTTTTTTCTGAATCATTTGAAAATAAATGGCGTCATGATCCTCTTCCCAAATACTTTAGTATATACTCCTGAGAATAAGGTCATTCTACATATCCACAATATGATCATCAAACCCCACCCAGTATATAGCCCATATTCACAGTTCCCAAGTTGTTTCCAAAAATGCTCTTTGCAATTCCCATGACGACTTTTAAATTAATGCTCCACAGAAATATAGTAAACATTTTTAAAGACAAGGATCTTTTACATTATATGGTCTTTGTCCATGGTTGCTTAAGATTCTTAAATAACATTTAAGTCTCTAATCCATCTT
>NW_016830015.1:0-814 GCF_001698545.2 Rhinopithecus bieti
ACTTCTGCCTATCAGCCTGTAAGATCAAAAACAAGCTAGTTACTTCCTAGATATAATGGGGGTACAGGTATTGGGTAAGTACAGCCATTCCAAATGGGAGAAATTAGCCAAAACAAAGATGTTACAGGACCCAGGCAAGTCCAAAATCCAGCAGGGCAGTCAAATTTTAAAGCTCCAAAATGATTTCCTTTGTTTCTAAGTCTCACATACAGATCATGCTGATGCAAGAGGTAGGTTCCCCTGGTCTTGGGCAGCTCTGTTTCTGTGACTTTACAGGATACAGCCTCCCTCCTGGCAACTTTCCTGGGCTGGTGTTGAGTGTCTGTGGCTTTTCCAGGTGCATGGTGCAAGACCATTCTGGAGTCTGGAGGACAGTGACCCTCTTCTCACAGCTCCACTAGGCAGTGCCCCAGTAGGGACTCTGTGGGGGCTGTGACCCCACATTTCCCTTCCACACTGTCCTAGCAGAGGTTCTCCAGGAGGGCCCCACCTCTGCAGCAAACTTTTACCTGGGCATACAGGCGTTTCCATAAATCTTCTGAAATCTAGGCGAAGGTTCCCAAACCTCAATTCTTGACTTCTGTGAACCCACAGGCTCAACACCATGTGGAAGCTGCCAAGACTTGGGACTTCCACCCTCTGAAGCCACAGCCTGAGTTGTACATTGGCCCCTTTCAGCCATGGCTGGAGTGGCTGGGACACAGGGCACCAAGTCCCTAGGCTGCAAACAGCACGAGGACCCTGGGCCTGGCCCACAAAACCACTTTTTCTTCCTGGGCCTCTGGGCCTGTGATGGGAGGGGCTGCTGTGAAGC
>NW_016830016.1:0-1426 GCF_001698545.2 Rhinopithecus bieti
TAATCCCAGCACTTTGGGAGGCCAAGGCGGGCACATCACCTGAGGTCAGGAGTTCCAGCCTGGCCAACATGGTGAAACCCCATCTCTACTAAAAGTAAAAAACTAGCTGGGTGTGGTGGCGTGCGCCTATAGTCCCAGCTACACGGGAGGCTGAAGCAGGAGAACTGCTCGAACCCAGGAGGCAGAGGTTGCAGGGAGCTGAGACCGCACCACTGTACTCCAGCCTGGGTAACAAGAGCGCACCTTTGTCTCAAAAAAAAAAAAAAAAAAATGATACAATGAAAATATCTGCAGCCTGGGCAACATGGCGCAGCCCTCTCTCTAATAAAAATACAAAAATTAGCCAGGCGTGCTGGCTTGTGCCTGTAGTCTCAGCTACTTTGGGGAGCTGAGGCAGGAGGATCACCTGAGCCTTGGGAGCTGGAGGCTGCAGTGAGCCATGATTGGGCCACTGTACTCCAGCCTGGGCAACAGAATGAGACCCTGTCTCAAACAAAACAAACAAACAAATCAGAATTGTAGACTCTTTGTAGATAAGAATATATGTTTTTTAAAAAAGTGAAGACTAGGGCCAAGTACGGTGGCTTTCACCTGTAATCCCAGCACTTTGGGAGGCTGAGGTGGGCAGATCACCTGAGGTCAGGAGTTCAAGACTAGCCTGGCTAACATGACGAAATCCCATCTCTACTAAAAATACAAAAATTAGCTGGGTGTGGCGGTGCACCCCTGTAGTCCTAGCTCCTTGGGAGGCTGAGGCAGGAGAATCACTTGAGCCCATGAGGCAGAGGTCACTGTGAGCTGAGAACGGAACATTGAATTCCAGCCTGGGCCGCAGAGTGAGACTCTGCCTCAAAAACAGATAAATAAAATAGCATAAAATAAAAGTTAAGACTAAAACATTTTGCAGTGATTAGGAGTTCAGCTGTCTAGTTTTGTTTTTGTTTTTGTTTTGAGATGGAGTTTCGCTCTTGTTGCCCAGGCTGGAGTGCAATGGTGTGATCTTGGCTCACCTCAACCTCTGCCTCCCGGGTTCAAGCAGTTTTCCTGCCTCAGCCTCCCAAGTAGGTGGGATTACAGGCATGCACCACCACACCCGGCTAATTTTGTATTTTTAGTAGAGACAGGGTTTCTCCGTGTTGGTCAGGTTGGTCTTGAACTCCCGACCTCAGGTGAAAAAGTGCTGGGATTACATGCGTGAGTCACCGCGCTCAGCCCAGCTATCTAGTTTTTAGAAATAGATTAAGACTCAAAAAAAAATCACCCATCGTAATATATCTAATTATTAGCAAAGCTTGGACTAGAGTCTAAGTTCTAGTCTAGTGGCCCTTGTACTATACCTGTAATTTTATTGCCTTCTAGTGCATTGGGTGATTCCAACTAGGCTAACAAAGTAATAATATCTGAAGGTTAGCCAGGACCATTTCAA
>NW_016830017.1:0-2148 GCF_001698545.2 Rhinopithecus bieti
GAAAAGAAAAGAATCCATTCTTGCCACTGACCTCCAATGCCAACAGCTCACCCTCCTTATTCACAAGTGGATCTAAGCCCCTGCCCCGCCTCCACTTCTTCTCTCTCCCTCAGTCATCTCAGTTGAAGGAGGAGCCAGAGACCAGGCAAGGACCCAAAGGCCCAAGTTCCCAGAAGAGCACCCCACTCGACCCACCGTGATTCTGCTTCCTCTGGTTTGGTGGGTGAACTCAGATCAGGACTGATGACCAGAAATGAAATGAGGGTTTCCCCTGAGCTCACATTCTCACTTATTTCAAACCCAGACAATAGGGAAATCCCACTGCAATCCCAGAGCTATTTACACACGCCTGGATGAGTAGGCCATGCATTTCCTGAGAAACAATGATTAGATGTGATGGGTAATGCCAGAAACATTTATTTTTGTTTTAATATTTAAAATAATGTTTAATATAGTAAGTATTATTGACTCTCTGAGGAGGCCATGGTCAGCTATAGGACACTTTTTAGTTCTCATAGTAACACCTCACATTTGCACTTTCCACCTTCTGAAATGTTTCCACATCCATTATTTCATGTGGGCCGCTGAGGGGAAGCCAGGCTCGGGGAAGGGGAAGGGAGGAGAAGGGAGACACAAGCTCTCCTGGCTGTTTGGAAGGACAGGCCTGACTTGCTAACTCCTGCCCCCCAAGCTATCCTGTCATCACCGTGCTTCCACCCACCTCCTATTGTCAGACATCACATCTCCTTCCACCTAGGGAGCCTTCACTCCAAGCCTCACCAGGTAACTGCTAGTGCTACAGCCCCTGGAACTGTCCCAAACCCAAATCCTGAACCCCCACTAGGAATCCCTGCCCTCAAAGGAAGGGAGATATGAGGGAAAGGCAATCCCTGTGGCTGGGGATGGGAGAAGTGAGTCTCTAGGTTCCTAGTTCCCAGTGTGTTTATCGTGAAAAGCAATGGACTGCCAATAGAGGGAGAGGCACAGAGGTTGAATTTTGTAATACTACTAGGTTTGGGTTTTTTTGTTTGTTTAGTTTATAAGGTGGAGAATGCCTGTATTATCTAGAAATGTAGCCCCTGAATTTTTTTTTTTTTTTTTTTTTTAGATAAGGTCTTGCTCTGTCACCCAGGCTGGAGTGCAGTATTGCAATCATATCTCACTGCAGCCTCAACCTCCTGGGCTCAAGCCATCTTCCTGCCTCAGCCTCCTGAGTAGCTGGGACCACAGGTGTACACCACCACATCCGGCTATTTTTTTTAATTTTTTGTAGCAACTGGGTCTCACAATATGCCCAGGCTGGTCTTGAATGCCTGAGCTCAAGGGATCCTGCCGCCTCAGCCTCCCAAAGTGCTAGGATTACAGGCGTGAGCCTGGCCTAGTCCCTAGATTTTACAGTCCAAAAATGAAGGAGACCTAGGCATAGTGAAAACCCAAAAGAAATGAAAACGGGGACTAAAACAGATACTTGTATGCCAATATTCATGGCAGCATTACTCAAACAGCCAAAAGGTGAAACAACCCAAATGCCCATCCACAGTTAAATGGGTAAACAAAATGTGGTCTATCCATACAACGGCCATAGAAAGGAAGAAAGTTCTCACTATGCTACAACACGGATGAACAAACACTGAAGACATTATGCTAAGAAAAATAAGCCAGACACAGAAAAACAAATATTGTATTTTTCCTCTGATATGGGGTGCTAAGAATGCAGAATGGTGGTTCCCAGGGATGGTAGGAAGCAGGGGATGGAAAAGTATTGTTTAATGGATACAAAGTTTCTCTCTGGGATGATGAAAAGGGTCTGGGCAGCTGGGTGCCCTGGCTCATGCCTATAATCTCAGTACTTTGGGAAGCTGAGGCGGGTGGATCACCTGAGGTCAGGAGTGCGAGACCAGCCTGGCCAACATGGTGAAACCCTGTGCCTACTAAAAACACAAAAATTAGCCAGGTGTGATGGCACATGTCTGTAGTCCCAGCTACTCAGGAGACTGAGACAAGAGAATCACTTGAACCTGGGAGGCGGAGGTTGCAGTGAGCCAAGATTGCGTCACTGTACTCCAGCCTGGGTGACAGAATGAGACTCCATTTAAAGAAAAAGGAAGGAAGGAAGGAAGGAAGGAAGGAAGGAAGGAAGGAAGGAAG
>NW_016830017.1:3225-9477 GCF_001698545.2 Rhinopithecus bieti
AAAAAAAAAAAAAAAGAAGCAGCAAAATACAGATGTTCTCAGTGATTGCAGTCTTTTAACAACCAAAAACTGAGTGCTTATCCACATCAAAATAGGCCAGTTGGTCTTCAGGTTCCTCATTCTCATCAACTTCTGGATGGGATGCTAGTGAGAAGAAAAGCACTGAAAAGGAAGAGCCAGAGGAAAAGCCCACGTTCTAAATGGCCCACCACCTGGTCCTCAGCCTCAGACCTTGAGAAGGGACAAGAAGTTCCACCCAGGTTAGAAGTCCAAGAAGGGAGCACCATGTAGCAAGACTGAACCAGAGAATAAGAAACCGTGGAAGTCTCCAATCTTAAATGTTCTCTTTAGAGCCACACTTTAAAAATAAGAAAAAATCAGAACTCTGGCCCCTAACTGTCCTCTCTGTCCTAATCCACCATAATAACAGCCAGAAAGTTGTTGGCTTAAAAGGAATTTGGGGAATCAAAGTGCATCACCATCATAAAGACAAGGAAGATGCGGCTCAAAGAAGTTCTGTGTCCCAGATCACAAGTTAGTTGCCTGTAGCTCTGGAAGCAGAGCTCAAGGCTTAGGATTCCTCTCCCCGGGCTTTTTCTCCTCCATTACTATGAAGTCACTAAGGCTACAAAAAATCAGCCACTGGTGAGAAACAAACAAGGAAGAGGATAAGAGGTTGAGACAGGTTTCATCAATAGCAGGTGAAAGTGTGAGGACGGGAAAACTTTCTGATGGAGCTTCCAATTGCAGATCATTCAAACAGCAGATTTTCAAGGTGAATAACAACAACTAAAAAAAAACCTTTTCTCAGCAACCTGAGATGATCACAGTCCCCAGATTCAGAGAGGGAGGAGAGGGTGCAAAGGGGGGATTAGACATGTGCCAGCATTGTTCCGCAAGCTCAGAACTGAGGCCTGGCTGGTGAAGACTCAATGTGGGCTATTTGAACCCCATTATGAGGAGCTCTGAGCCTAATCCTCTCACCCCTCCCTGCTTCCACACATTGCCCCTAAATTGTAGCCTCCTCAGGGATTCTCTCCCTTCCCTTGCCACTGCCTGCCACCCTAATATTCACAAACACACAGCCTAGAAATTCTCCAGTCTGCTCCTCTTCCCCCTGCTCCACCAACACCTTCTAACCACTGCTTTTAAAACTCTAATGCAAATCACAGGCTTCAAAAACCTTCCCTCAGTGACAGTTTTACGATGCTAGCTCCATTCATCCATATGGGTTGACAGACTGTGAAACACCAGTAACTGGACCAATAAGAAAAACAAATTACAAGAACACTACAACACCTCATCTCTCCTCAGTCACTCAAACAATTAGAAAACTTTGGAATTTGCAACAGATCATAATATCAGTCTCTCTTGCAGTTCAACAATAATCTTTGCAGAGTTCCAGACCACACAGTGGTTTTACCCACTCCTCCATCCTCCCCCTACCCAAGGCCACTCTCTATCTTTCCTTGTTAAATACCTTTATATTTAAAGACTATTTAAAATTAAGACCATGCTTACAAAACACCCCTGTTGGGCCGTAGCTGGGCAAAAAAATATTTCAGTGGTTGTGGGATTTTTTTGGCCAGAGGTTTGCCACATTTGGCTACATTTCTGTTTTCTAGTGACTTTCAAAACACTCAAAAACCACAAAAGTTACTTTGCAGAGGTTGGGATAATAAACAGGCCTGGATTCTGGTGCCTTTTTATAACCCATCACCCATCACCACAACTGTCAGCATAGCTGCCTTAGCAAACGGAAACATCAGCCTCAGTTTCCATTCTTTTTCTGGTGCATGCTCAAAACAAAACATGCTGACCATGGCATTTTATTTTTTGCATTGATCTGAACAGATGGCTCTGAAACAGCTTTAGACATTATGATCTTTCTCAGATGTATCCAAATTCCAGCTACCTGCATGATTCCACAAAAAGGAGGATGAGAGGTCTCCAACTCAGCTGTCTCTGAATTCAAGCCCACCTTATGTGACTGAGCAGCTCCCATTCAACTGGCAGTCTCCAACGTCTCCCAGGAGGCCTGCAGGCCAGGCTATTTTCAGAGGTTTACCCTGTGACAATGCCTCCACTTGGGTTCTCGCAGACATTAATCTCCATCATAGGTGTCTCATCAAAAGCAGACATATACCCACTGAAAAATAATGTGTGCTAATGAAGTTTGGAGAATTTAGGGCTTTTTTATAGTGGCAACCAGAAGCAGATGGAGAACAGGTTCTTGGGAACCTGTTGGCTTACAATGTCTGAGGGTCCTCTTTCATAAGAAGCTAAAACAATGTCCATAAAAGACAGCAAGTTCACAAAGTCCCGGACTCAATGCCATCTACTTAGTACCTACCCACATCCCCCAACCCCAACAGAAAGAGCTAAGAGGAGATTAGAACCAGGAATGTGACCCCCACCCCTTCCCCTCTGATATCTAAACTGAGTGCCACAGCAAGAGTGAGGTCTGGCTTCTAACTTTCACATGCACAAAACCACTTTAGATTAGAATACACTAATACAGGTCATAGAATGCACAATGAGATCTAGATTTGCGGTTCATCTACACACATGACCTGCTGTTTGACTTGGCTAAGTAAGTTTATTTTCTTCTCCCAGAGTAGTGTTCTTAATAACAAAACAAGGACATCAACATATACCTCCAAGCAAGGTTAACTCCTTACAAAACAAAGTTTCAATACAATCACGTATATGTGTGTGTTCACAGTTATGAGCATGACGAAATAGTTTATTGGTCTGTTTATAAATAATTACTTAAGGTAAAGCCCTGTTGGTTTATATGGAATAATAATAATTTTTTTCTAAGTAGGCAGTTATAATAATAGATATATATGTATATAATCAAGTCTGGCAGAAGGTGGCAGACATTCTCAGTTAAATGCACACCAACCAGGATTTTGATAATACAAGAATAAGTTGTTTAAAGTACTGATTGCAGATTTGGGGGAAGGTCTTTTATCTGAACTAGAATATTAAGATTCAAATTTATATTAAAAGCATTATGTGGCCAGATGCGGTGGCTCATGCCTATAATCCCAGCACTTTGGGAGGCCAAGGCAGGCAGATCACTTGAGGCCAGGAGTTTGAGACCAGCTGGCCAAGATAGAGAAACCCTGTCTCCACTAAAAAACACAAAAATTAGCCAGGTATAGTGTTGCGCGCCTGTAATCCCAGCTGGATTCTGGAGGCTAACGCACAAGAATCACTTGAACCCAGGAGGAAGAGGTTGCAGTGAGCCAAGATCCTGCCACTGCACTCCAGCCTGGGCAACAGAGCAACACCCCGTCTCAAAAAATAATAATAATAATAAAAGCGGCCAGGCGCGGTGGCTCAAGCCTGTAATCCCAGCACTTTGGGAGGCCGAGACGGGCGGATCACAAGGTCAGGAGATTGAGACCATCCTGGCTAATACGGTGAAACCTCGTGTCTACTAAAGAATACAAAAAACTAGCCGGGCGACGAGGCGGGCGCCTGTAGTCCCAGCTACTTGGGAGGCGGAGGCAGGAGAATGGCGTGAACCTGGGAGGCGGAGCTTGCAGTGAGCTGAGATCCGGCCACTGCACTCCAGCCTGGGCGACAGAGCCAGACTCCGTCTCAAAAAATAAATAAATAAATAATAATAATAATAAAAGCATTATGTTTCCCAGGTATGCAGAAATCAACCAGAATGTGACTAACCTACATGCAGGCCTTTATTAAATCCATATTTATGTTACCTGCATGTGTTTACTTCACTACCTGGACCTTATCTTGCTTATTTATGTAAGAAATGAGGGTAACTCTCATACATCTTTGCTCAGACAATGTAGCTGCTAAATTAAATAACTTGTAATACACATTTACACATCATACATGTCCACCAGCGCTTCTGAATTCTATTTGTCCAGATGTGACTGCTTGGTTGTGGGGCCACCTGCCGTGTCCCCTTTGTGATCTGATCAGTACAGGCGGCTCCTATTTCTGCCTCTAACACCCTGTTGGGCAGTAATAAGATGTTAAAGGCAACAACAGAGAGAAGCCGGGCTGTCAGCTTCAGAGAGGAAGGGGTGAAGGGTACAACAAGGAAGAAAAGAAAGGGAGTTGAGGGGAGATCAAAGACAGGCAGGAAGAAAGCCAAATTGCTAGGAGAGGAGATGTGGCTTCAGGAGCTTGGGACCCTAAGGAAAACCCCAAAGCAATGAGATTCAAAATTGTGCCATCCCATCACCCCAGCTAATTGAATTATTGAATGTCCCACATGGAAAAGCTAGTACAGTGAAAATAGCCCATACTCAGTGCAGGCAGAGCCCTGCACAGGTGCTGCTGGAAACCTGAGCTTGTTTCTTCCCAACACATGAACTACCACCACTTTACCCCCCGTCCTGAGGAAACCTTTGTGTGACCATTTTCTGTAGGGGCGTCTGTGGTGTTGGCTTTTTTTTTTGGGGGGGTTTTGGTGGTTTGTTTTTTTTTTTTTTTTTTTTTTTTTTTTTTTTTTGGAGGGAAGAGAGAGACTCAGAACACACACAGAGAGCTAATGTCATTCAGCTCTGTTTCATTGTCAGGAGGGACACATGAGGATAAAAACATAGCTCTCCAAACCATTCTCTCTGCTACCCCTCCTCCCTGCACCACCACCATCCCTTCGGCTGGATGTGTCTCTGCACTTTGTTCTAATTTATCCCATGCATAATTTATTCACGTGTGTATTGTTTCCTGATCAGCAACTTTTAAAAACAAATGAAATATATAAGATGTTTTATTAAACAAGTTGTTTTTTTTTTTTTTTTTTTAAAAAAGGCAGATGGTGTCCGTCTCCCAATAACAACGTGTGTGCTCCTGCATTAGGAGTTAAAAACTGTCCAGGGTGTGAGAGCCTGGGCTGGTCAGGGGTATTGTTTACACCCCTTTACCCCCAGGGAAAGGGTCTGGGAAGCAGAAAGGAATGGCTAATTATAAATGACCACTCAACTCCCACCTAGAAAAAGCAAGCAGGGACGTTGTGTGTATGCTAGTGTGTGCATGCGTGTGGCGGCACAATTACAAATACATCACATTGCAACTGTTTCTAATTATACAAAGTACAATTCAGAACTAATTCCACTCACCAGCCGGGATTCCGCCACCTTCTTTCCCCCGTCTGTCCCTTCCCCCACCCTTAACCCCACCCTACACAGACTCCCTCCCCAAACACGCACCCTACTGTGATCCAAAAAAACCCTGGAGCGAGCAGGGGAACACTGAAGCTTAGAGATACTGCGCCCGCCCGCGCGAAAGCGGGCTCCCGGGTAACTAGGGTACGGCTTTCCCAGTAGGAAACAAACCTGGTGCACATGTGAAATAGATTCTCTAACTTGAGTTTACCAGGTGGCATCAGCCTGGTTATGTGATTTCGGCTGGATATGGGGAAACTGCAAATCAGTTGTGGGTTCGGTAGAGACAGCATCAGCGGTGTTGCAGCGAAAGCAACCGGCAGCGAGGATGCGGCGAAGTTACGCCCATTTATTCTGCCATAAAACATTTTCTTTCTTGGATGAAATGCTGTGGCGTTCAAGTGCAGTGTATCCGAGCTTCCGAGGCAGAACTGAAGCCAGGAGCTCCTATCTGATCAGCCTCAGCTTCCAACGTCCTCTTAACGACAGCTTTCATATAAATATCTTTGAAACCTGGGGCATTCCTACCCGTTTCCCTATTTCTGGTGGGCGACGAGCTGGTGCAAACACGTCCGATTCTCCCTGTGCATTCCTTTGCGTTAGGAACCCCCCTACCGTCTCTGGGAGCGAACCTGGTTTTCAACTCCAGGAGTGGCGAGGGGTGAAGACGAGAATGCGCTGAATTAAAAGAAGCAGGGTCGACAGTGGCCACGCACCAGGGAGAATTCGGCACGAACCGCCCCCCACCCGGCCCGCACCTCCCTCTCCCCACCTTCGCCTGTGGCTTCGTCCGGGCGGGGAAGTCCCGGTCGAAGGGGTGCGGACCCCTAGCCCACCTCTAATACGGAGGGAGCCACCCTCTGCCGACATCACCCAATAGCACCCCTTTCAGAGCGACACTAGTTTTCCGAGGCCACCCTTGGCTCCGCGATCGCGAGCGGACTTGGCGGCTTAACAGTTCCACCGACAGGAAGGACAGGAAGGAAGGAAGGAAGGAAGGAAGGAGGGAAGGAGGGAAGGAGGGAAGGAGGGAAGGAGGGAAGGAGGGAAGGAGGGAAGGAGGGAAGGAGGGAAGGAGGGAAGGAGGGAAGGAGGGAAGGAG
>NW_016830018.1:0-10322 GCF_001698545.2 Rhinopithecus bieti
GTCTTTTTGAGTTAAATCTGCTTAGTGTTCTATACACTTATTCTTTTGGATATGGATATCTTTCTCTAGGTTTGGAAAGTTCTCTGTTATTATCTCTTTGAATAAAATTTCTACCCCTATGTATTTTGCTACCTTCTTTTTAAGGCCAATAATAACTCTTAGATTTGCCCTTTTGAAGCTATTTTTCTAGTAAGCCTGTTTCATTGCTTTCTATTCTCTTTTCTTTTGTCTCCTGTGACTGTGTAGTTTTAAATAGCTTGTCCTCAAGTTCACTAATTCTTTCTTCTCCTTGATGAATTCTGCTATTAAAAGACTCTGATGCAAATTTTAGTATGCCAACTGCAATTTTTGCAGTTGGCATACTAAATTGCAGCTCCAGAATTTCTGCTTGATTATTTTTATGTATTTCAATCTCTTCATTAATTTTATCTGATACAATTCTGAATTCTTTCTCTGTATTAGATTGCTGTTTCCTTTTTTTTTTAGTTTCCTCAAAACAGCTAGTTTGAATTCTTTGTCTGAAAGGTCATATATTTCTATTGCTAAAGCATTTGTCCCTGGTGCCTTATTTATTTCATTTGGTGAGGTAATGTTTTCCTGGATGATCTCGATACTTGCAGATGTTCATCTGTGTCTGCAAATTGAAGAATTTGGTATTCATTGTAGTCTTTGCAGTCTGGGCTTATTTGTATCTGTCCTTCTAGGGAAGGCTTTCTAGATATCCAAAAGGATGTGGGTGTGTGATCTAAGCTGTATCTGAATCTTGGGGCACCACATGCCCAGTAATGCTGTGACCCTTGCAGACTCATAGAAGTTCCACTTTGATGGTCTTGGATAAAATGTGGAAAAATTCTACAGATTGCCAGGCAGAGATTCTTGTTCTCTTCCCTTACTTTCTTCCAAACAGATGTAGTCTCTCCCTCTCTCCATTGTGAACCACCTAGAGCTGAGTGTAGAGTGACACAAGCATCCCTGTGGCTACCACCACTGTGACTGCTGCGTCAGCACAGCACTGAGTATCACCCCAGGCCTGTTGTAATCACTCCCTGGCTACTGTCTGTGTTTACTCAAGGCCCTTGGGAATCTATAATCAGCAGGTGGTAAACCCAGCCAGGCTTGTGTCCCTCTCTTAATAGTAGCAAGTTTCCCCATTCTTTGGGTGGGTCCTGTAGTGCCATTCAGGAGTCAGGGACTAGAATCAAAATCCTTAGGCGTCTACCTGGTGTGTTGCACTGCACCTGAGTTGGCACTCAAATTACAAAATTCAGTCCTTCCCACTCTTCCCTCCCCTTTCCAAAGCAGAGAAGCCTCATCCCATGGCCACCATAACCATAGGCCCATGGAGACTACTGTCAGACTACCACCAATGTTCCCTTAAAGGCCAAGTTCCCTTAAGCCAGCTTGTAGTCAATGCTGCCCAACCTGGGACTCACCCTACAGAACAGTAGGTTCCCTTCCAGCCCAAGAAACATACAGAAATGCCATACAAGAGCCATATTATTGATTTGAGGACTCCGAGAGGTCATTTGGTGGTCTGCCTCCCTGTGGCCAAGCTGGTATATAAGGTGTAAGACCAAATCCCCCTCACTTTTTTCTCTCCCTTCAGAAGCAGAAAGAATCTTGCCTCAAGCACTAGAGCTTGGAATATGCTGAGTTTCACCGGAAGCCAGCAGCTCTCAGTGTCACCAAAGACCATCAGCAATGTACCTGGATATCATTTCTGGTTATTCAAGGCCCAAGGGCTCTTCAGTTGGCCAGTGATGAGTGTTGCCAGGACTGGGTCCTTCCCTTCAAGGATGTCTAGAAATGTCATTCAGGAGTTAGGGCCTGGAAAGGGAGCCTCATTGCTCTAACAGGTGCCCTATCCTGCTATGGATGAGGTGGCATCCAAGATGCAAGATAAAGTCCTCCCCACTTTTCTCTTTTGTCTCTTCAAGCAGAAGGAAGGCATCTATTTTGGATTTGCAAGCTGTGCAGCCTGGGATAAGAAGAAGGATGATATGAGCACTCCCTTGGCCTGGTTGGTGTCTCAGTAGATCACATGTCCCCCTAGTCCACTGTATCTGGGCACAGTTTAGAACTAGGACTTTCCTAGAAATTGCAGTCCTTGCAGCCTAGGCTGCCTTTCAAGATTATTTAGAGCCCCAGGGCACTTTACCCCTGGTGGTGAGACATGCAGGAACTCAAGTTCTGACTGCTGGAGTTAGTAATTCTCCCCTGACTAAGGCTGGTTTAAATGTTCTCTCTGTGGGCAGGTGTCAGTTGAGTTTCATCCAGTTTTTTTTTCTGCTCTAATAGGACAGCACTGAGTTAAATGCCTCACGATTGCTGCACTCTCCCTCTCTGGCACACAGAAACACTCTTCCCACCACACTGTCACTCCTATTCACTGCTAGGGAATAGGAGAGTAGTGGCATTGGTAATTCAAAGCTGTTGTTTCTACATTTTTAGTGCCTCTATCTGCAATATGAACTTAAAACCAGGTACTATGAGGACTCACCTAATTTTGGTTCTTATGAAGGTGATTTTTTGTAGCTGGTTGTTAAAGTGATGTCCCTGCAGGGAAGACAATTGGTGGAACTTTCCATTCTGCCTTCTTGCTCCATCTACTGATACAATTACTATTTTAAAAGTACAAAGAAGAGCTAGAGACAAATTAAGTAAAACAGAAATTTGAATTCTGTGTTTGAACCATCAACTTTCTAGTCAACTGTTCTCCAAGGTTCTAACATCATGAGAATACACTGTATTTCCTTCCTTCTAATTCTTCCACATCTGACCTTTCTAACCCTTTATTTACTGTGCCTTCTGGAACACCCTTTCCATTATGAGTAAGTTCTCCTATGTCCTAAACCTCTTCAGAGAATTCTCTCACCATGTCCTTGCCTTAAGCTAACCTTGGTCTTTCTCATCAAAAGTATGCTGCTTATTTTTCTACATCCCATATACTGTGAGCCAGAGTTTATCAGCTGTCTCTTGGCTCGCTGATGCTACTCTAAATCATTACTTTTCTACCATAATGCAAAAAGACATTCATCTATGTCATCCTCTAATCTTTCTTATTCACATCATCTGTCAACCTCCGAGACAGTTCTCCTTTCTACCTCCTAAATTCTATGATCACATTGGTAACTTCATCCTCCATGTGAACAACCAACCCAACATGCTGACTTCAATTTTTACCACCTTATCTGAAACAATGTCCATTCATATTCCATCTTGGTTACTCATTCCATGCCCATGCCCAGGGCCTTATTTATCACCACAGAACTGAAATTTGGAACTCCAGTGTACAACACTCTGACTAAAGCCCATAGGATTTCAGATCTCTCACATCCCTTTTACCACTACACCAGTTCATACATTTCAGTGAGTCTTCAAGTCTTTTGTGCCCTCCCTGTTCTGCCAATCTATTAAACTTCTTCATAATTTTACTTTTAACTATTATTTTGGTTGCATTCTATTGTTGCTAGTTTTATTTTTTATAGTTTCAACTTTTATTTAGATTAAGGGGTATATTGTGCACTTTGTTACATGAGTATACTGCATAATGCTGAGGTTTGGGGTACAAATGATCTCAACACCCAGGTAGGGAACACAGTATCCGATAGGTAGTTTTTCAACCCATGCCCACTTCCCTTCCTCCCCCATCAGGTAGTCCCCAGTGTCCATTGTTCCAATCTTTATGTCTATATGCATTCAATATTTAGCTCCCACTTGTAAGCAAGGAAGTGCGGTATTTGGTTTTCGGTTCCTATGTTAATTTGCTTAGGATAATTGCCTCCAGCTCCATCCATGTTGGTTTGTTTTTTTATATAGCTGCATAGTATTTCATGGTATATATGTACCACATTTTCTTTAACCAGTCTATCACTGATGGCCATTTAGGTTGATTCCATGTCTTTGCCATTGTGAATAGCAGTTTGATGAACATGTGCATGGATGTGTTTTTTGATAGACTGAATTATTTTCCCTTGGCTATATAGCCACTAGTGAGGTTGCTGGGTCAAATAGAGTTCCATTTAAAGTTTTTCAACAGATCTCCAAACTGCTTTCCATAGCGACTGAACTAGTTTGCATTCCCACTAGCAGTGTGTAAGCACTCCCTTTTCTCCACAGCCTCACCAGCATCTTTTTAACTTTTTACTAATTGCCATTTTGACTGTTGTGAGATGGTATTTTACTGTGGTTTTAATTTGCATTTCTCTGGTGATTAGTGATGTTGGGTATTTTTTATGTTTGATGGTCATTTGTACATCTTCTTTTGAGAAGGGTCTGTTCCTGTTCTTTGCCCATTTTTAAATTGGATTATTTTGTGCTTGTTGATTTATGTTCCTTATAGATTCTGGATATTAGACCTTTGTCAGGTGTACAGTTTGCAAATATTTTCTCCCATTCTGTGGGCTGTACATTTACTCTGTAGGTAGTTTATTTTGCTTTGCAGAAATTCTTTAGTTAAATTAAGTTCTACTTGTCTATTTTGTTTTGTTTGAATTGATTTTGGGACTTAGCCATAAATTATTTGCCAAAGTCAGTGATGAGAAGGGTATTTCCTAGGTTTTCTACTAGTATTTTAAAGTTCGAGGTTTTCCATTTAAAACTTTAATTCATCTTCAGCTAATTTTTGTATATAGTGAGAGGTATAGGGTCCATTCTTTTGCATATGGCTACCCAGTTATCCCAGCACCATTTATTGAATAGGAGTCCTTTCCCCATTGCTTATTTTTGTCAGTTTTGTCAAAGATCAGATGGTTGTAGGTGTGTACATTTATTTCTGGGTTCTATATTGTGTTCTACTGGTATGTGTCTGTTTTTGTACCAGTATCATGCTATTTTGGTTACTGTAGCCTCATAGTATGGTTTGACGTTGAGTAATGTGATGACTCGAGCTTTGTTCCTTTTGCTTACGATTGCTTTGGTAAATCAGGCTTTCTTTGGTTTCACATAAATTTTTAGAATTCATTTTCTAACTGTGAAAATGACATTGGTATTTTGATGGGATAACATTAAATCTATAAATGGCCTTGGACAGTATGGCCATTTTAACAATATTGATTCTTCCATTCTATGAGCATCGAATATGTTTCCATTTATTTGTATCATCTCTGATTTCTTTTAGCAGCATTTTGTTATTCTCCTTGTATAGATCTTTAATCTTCTTGATTAGATAAATTTCTAGCTATTTCAACATTTATGGCTATTGTAAATGGAATTGTGTTCTTGATTTGGTGCTCAGCTAAAATGTTTTGGTGTATACAAATGCAACTGATTTTGTACATTGATTTTATATTCTGAAACTTTACTGAATTTTTTTATTAGTTCTGGGAGGTTTTTTTTTTTTTTTTTTGCAATGTCTTTAAGGTTTTCTATGTATATAATCAGCAGCAGCAGAGAGATAGTTTGACTTCTTTTACTATTTGAATGCCTTTTATTTCTTTGCCTTGCCTAATTGCTTTGGCTAGGACTTCTTTGGTAGCATCCTTAACTTCCTTACTCCATTGTCCTTTCATAATATTTGCTCTGGGCCGGGCGCAGTGGCTCAAGCCTGTAATCCCAGCACTTTGGGAGGCCGAGACGGGTGGATCACAAGGTCAGGAGATCAAGACCATCCTGGCTAACACGGTGAAACCCTGTCTCTACTAAAAAAAAAATACAAAAAACTAGCTGGGTGAGGTGGCTGGAGCCTGTAGTCCCAGATACTCGGGAGGCTGAGGCAGGAGAAAGGCATAAACCCGGGAGGCGGAGCTTGCAGTGAGCTGAGATCCGGCCACTGCACTCCAGCCTGGGCGACAGAGCAAGACTCCATCTCAAAAATAATAATAATAATAATATTTGCTCTGTGGCCCCCAGTTTTAGATCAATTGAAACATTTGTATATTTTCTCTCCTACATCCAGGGTGCTTGCTGGAATAAATCACACAAGCATGCAGACTGGGGCTGTTAAAAATTCACATTCTCAAACCTCAATTGGGCCGTCAGTCCCTTCTTGGTCATATTTTTCTCCCATTCTCCAAAGTCAATTATTCCAACCTCCACCAATCTTTCAATGAGCTGAACCCTACTGCAGCCCATTTTTTTTCTCAGCAGATAATATTGTCTCTTATTTTATCAAGAAAATTAAACCACTCAGGGATGGGCAAACTATATTTACAGCTCTACTTCCTCTTTCCCTTATATATCAGTATTCTTTTCTCACTCTGCATCTTCTAGTAGCTTTCAATTCCCTAGAAGACAAACTCAAATTATCTAGAATGGCATATAACACCCTTTATGATCTACTTTCTGCATTTCTTTTATACCTAATATCTCACTTTTAAGCCCCGAAGTCCAATCACACACAGACACACACACACCCAAACACACACACATGCACAAACATACAACTTTCATCTTGTATTTTAGCCATATCAAAATGTTAGATGTTCCTTAAATATGTCAGGCTACTTTGCACCTCTATTCCTTGCTCATTCTACTTTCTCCCCCTACTTAGGATACTGTTCCCCATATGCCCCACCCTTCTCTCTTTTATAAAGCCTTTTCTACAAATGCATGCACCCATTTACTACTTTTATGCTCTGTGTCCTTTATCAACTTCTATCACAGCAGCTGCAATAATGCAGTGTATTTATTTGTTAACATACCTGTGTCTCCCTCTAGTAGACTGTAAGCCCTTCGTGGGCAAGGTCTATGTCTTGTTTTCCAAATATCTAGCACAGAATTGATACATATTAAGTGGCTAATCCATCCCCTTTAATATAACTAGTATTTCAAAGTAATACAGAGCATCTGGAAAGTTTTTAGGGAAGGGGGGATGTAAGAGATTGTCTTAACGATGGTTAGAATTACATATAATAGTGATGAGGACAAAGGGCATTTTATAAATGGCAAAACAGCATTTTGCCATCCTTAAAATGCCCTGAGCAAAGAAAAAGAGACAAAACGAGAGGTGGAGCTGTTCATAGCATCATTTGCATGATACACATATGGTAAACAACAGGAAAGTAACTCTGTGCAGTTAGGAGGGAATATTATTGTAGTCTTGAATAGTTCTTAGAGCTTAATTAATAGGCCACTGGAGACCTTTGAGAGGGAAAGGATATGATTAAAACTGTGCTTTAAGAATAATTCAGCATAAGTGATAAGGACAGATTGAACAGAAGATAAATAAGAAAAAAAGAAATTTGTGATTTGTAAATTCAGCAAACAATATTCCCATATTGTAAACAAAGAGCAAAAATAATGGAACAATCCTTGCCTTTTGTGCAGTCCTTTGCACAACAGTTTATTTAACTGTCCTGATTTGTAGCAGTATATGAATTTGTCTTGTGCCAGTGTCTATTGAAAGGCTTTGTGGAATCTGAAACTTAATTATATGCTTTAGTGAAAAGAGCACTGGACCGTGAGTGAGGTGCTTTACTCTGCCACTAATTCTGTCTGTTACTTTCAGCAGTCATTTTAACTTTCTGGGTCATGAAGGGAGGGTATTAGATGTTCTCCAAGTGCTCTTTCATCCTAACATTCTATAAAACTAAGTCATTCAATCCCAAACAAAGATTTTTATAGCCTCTTATGGTAGCTTCCTTTCACTGAGTAACTCTGCTTGATAATTGTTTTCAGTAACCTGACACATACTCCTTTTATTACCTGTTCAAAGTGACTTGGTTCACCTCACAGTTGTGTGGGAACATAGCTGTCATCTCTTTTCATATTACTCACTTTGTGATCATATTTGGTCTCAAACCCTTGTGAAAGTCTGAACACCAGGACACTGATAAGTTACTCTTTGTCATGCCATTTCTTATTCTAAAGGGTGCCCCGGAATTACTGGAAGTTTTCAAAGAACTGAATACACCTAAGAGAATCAAATTTCATATTATGCTGATAGGTTTATAGTAACAGAAGGGGTCCTGAGAAGTCATTCAATACCATCTAATGGGACAGGAATTATCCCCTTTCCTGTAAACAACAAGGAGCTTCTAAAAAGGGAGAAGGTGTGATCAATGTGGTGTTCAATCAGGACTACCACTTCATTGCTGATATACTTTTCACACTTACACCAATTTTTGTTCTCTCTCTCCCGCCTTCTCTCTCTAGCTCTACTTGCAACTAAACAGTACATTTTTTGACTGGTATTTGATAAACTACACAAATTTACTTGGCATTCACCTTAGTTATACCTCAATTTTTCAAAGTTATTCAGATTTTTAACTCCCATTCACCAGATGACAACATCTGCATAAAATAATGACTCTCTTTCCTTGCCTATAATTGAGGATATTAATAACACAGTGATAGACAAAGGCTAGTCCTGTGAAATATAACTATATCTCTCCCAGGGAAACACAGATCAGGTGTCATCCTCACACATAATCCCTGCCACCAATTCAATGCCAAGCAGTAACATCTAGTGAGGGCTTACTATGTCCCAAGACCTGGGTTAAGCTCTAAGAGAGCACAAAGATGAGTGAAACCTGCTCCCTGTCCTAAGGAGTTTCATTTAAGAAGTGTTAAGCCAAGTACATAAATAGATAAAATAGAGGCTTAGAAAAATATTTTTGAATGAATGCATATAATATAATACTAGGCAGAAAGTAGTAAGTTCTATGGTTAGACCATATTTTTCTGTTTTGTTACGAAGAATAGAACTTAAAGTTTCAAATCAGGCTGGTGGGCTCTTTACAATTCCAGTTTGATTTCTTCTTAGTACATCTTAGTATTTAATATAAGCTGATCTTTTCAGTATCTTTACCAAAATCTTCCTAGATAAAAAAATTAAACTTAGAGGCTCCATTTCCAGTCCTATTATTTAAACTTTCACTTTAACCTCAGTAAATTTAGCTGAATTAATTAAATTAATAGTTTGGGGTAATTAAGGCTTAGGTAAACAAGGTTCAGCATACATTTCATTTTATATATGACAAAACTGTAAACCATTAATCATATAATCAAAATCCATTTAATTCAATTCAATTTAATTCAATTAATAACTTTTCATGTACCATTTACCCACACAGTTATAAGGTCACCTCCCTTTCATTCTACTCACTAAGAACGGATACATGGCTATGTATTTTTAAGAGGAATATAACTACATTACTGTTTTCTGCAACACTTGGGGAAATAAGGTACAGTCTGCTCCTCCACACCAAGAATACCCAATATCAGGCAACTGGACAGTTTTGTTTCCTGATTGACTCCTTCCTTAATGGTACTGTGTGCTTTTTTTTTTTTCAAGAGCTTCTTTCAGCACTACCAAAACCTGCCTTTACCTAGGAAACCTCAACTGCTTCCCCGGATTTTACTATAATTTGGCATAGAAACCTCACCTGGACTCAGGCCACAGATCCCTGATAAACTCTTTCTGTTTGGAGCATTTATATGCAGACTCTACACTGTTTCACTCCCACCTTGCCAAAAATATGTCTGAGATAAGTAAATATTCACCTGAAGCACCTTGACTAATCACTCAAAGTTTTTATTTACAAGTCCACACTTCTGCTGCTGCCACTGTTAAGGATTTTTATAGCTTGGTTTTAGACCACATTTTCCTCCTTAGAAAATCACCACAGGCCTCCTAATTACCAAGTCCAATTGCCATTTTACAAACCTCATTCTCTTTGGTCTTTTGGAACATTTCAAACCAATGACCACATTCTTTCTTAAAAACCACTCCTTTGGATTCTACAATACTACACATTTTTCATTTTTTTCCTCTCTGATACCCTTTTGTTGTCTTTTCTCCTTTATTATCTTCATTTTACAGATGAAGAAACAGTATCAGAGAAGTTAAGTAACTTGCCTAAGGTTACACAGCTAAGTGAAGAAACAATGATTCAAACTCAGATCATTCTTGGACAAAGACTATTGTGTTATAGCTGCTTTTCCCATATTGTCTTTGCTTCATTAGAAAATTAAACTAATTTTTCTCCTTTCTTAAAGGAGAAGTGATTTAGTGTAACTAAAAAGGAGTCTTTATTTATAAAACAGGGCACTTACCATAAATAAGAGATGGTATAGAATAAAACTAGAAACCTTCAATGGAGGCCGGGTGTAGTGGCTCATGCCTGTAATCCCAGCACTTTGGGAAACTGAGGCAGACAGATCACCTGAGGTCAGGAGTTCGAGACCAACCTGGGCAACATGATGAAACATGGTCTCTACTAAAAATACAAAAATTAGCCAGGCATGGTGGCAGGCACCTGTAATCCCAGCTACTCGGGAGGCTGAGGCAGAAGAATTGCTTAAACATGGGAGGTGGAGGTTGCAGTGAGCCAAGATCACACCATTACACTCCAGCCTGGGTGACAGAGTGAGACATCCTC
>NW_016830018.1:11296-15071 GCF_001698545.2 Rhinopithecus bieti
CCAATAAACTTGTTTGTGGAGGCCTGGGGAGTTTCTTCAGACCCCCAATAAAGTTTGTTTAATCCTAAATGGGTCCTGTTAAGAATTCCTTCATTATTTTGTCATGTTTAAGGCCCAGGAAAAGCCTAGGCAAAACTCTTGGTGGACTCTTTGTTAAATTCCAGCCTTCACATAAGGGCACTGGCTTTTAATATTTAACTTAACCACTTGGTCAGTACTGAAACAGTTATTATGGAGGCCTGTGTGGAGGCCTGTGTTAGTGAAACCTGGCATGCCACAACACGATAGGGCAGGATGGGCTTCTCATAAAACAAATGATAAAAATGAGCATCAAATATGATTTCAGGAGTTTCTCTCTTAGAAGACCTGAAGAATGGTAGTCCTATAGTAAGAACTGGAGGTGGCATAACTTGTAAAACAAAAAGGATAAGTCCAGGGAGAAAGACCTGTGGACTTTGACAAGTGAGAAAACTTTAAATCATAAATTTAGCACTTTGTTTAGAAATCACTTTCAAATCTAGAACAACTGTGCTGCCTTTACAGTGCCTGGCCAAGCCTGTATTCTGAGCACAGCTAATACACTCAAAGAATTGAGTCTTTCCCTCAGATATCACCTGGAAGAAGTTCAGGGAACATCTAGTAGTCTTAAGTCAAGATCACAAACAACTTATGTCCACATTTCTCTTCATTGAAGCTATAAATCTCTTATCCTACAGCTCTCAAAAAACAGAAATACCCTGATTCACAGATTTATAGTATGGTAGACTAGAAGGGACATCAGAGATCATATAATTCAAACCCTATTGTATTACAGATAAGTGAAGAGATCACAAAAATAAGTGATTTGACCAAGATCACTCAATTAATCATCCACTGAAGCCTGAGGTATAATCCAAATCTTCGGCCTAACAGTCCTATGAATTTTCCACCATGTTCACTGTCTTTCTACATGCAAGGATTTTCACTGATTTTGATAAGACATCAATTAAATGGTACAGAAAATGGATTAACTCAAATAAATTAATATTTAAAAGGCACTGTACTACATACAGCGGGGTATACCAAAAGAATGACTTATTCATTGCTTTGACTGTCTAGTGGGACTGGGGTAGGATTAATGGGGAAGTTTACATTGAATGACCAGGGACTGGAGGTGGAGCAAGATGGTAAAATAGAAGGCTCCACTGATTGTCCCTGCCACACCTCACAAGGACATCAATTTAACAATTATCTGCATACAAAAAATACCACCTTTGTAAGAACCAAACATCAGGTGAACACTCACAGTACCTGATTTTAACTTTGTAATGCTGAAAGAGGCACAGAAGAGGTAGAAGAAACAGTCTTGAATTGCCAACACATTGCTATGTTTTAGCAAAGAGACTGGTGGCATTTTGCCTCTGCCCTAGAGATTTTTGAAACTCTGAACTTGAGGGAGATAATTTAGGGTATTTGGCAGAAGAAATTTCTAAGCAGCAAAGCATTCAAGAAGTTACTTGGGTGCTGTTAAAAGCATTCAATTTTAAAAGGGAAACTGAGCATAAAGGGTCAGAAAATTTGCAGCCTGATGATGCAATAGTAAAGAAAAACCCATTTTCTGAGAACAAATTCAAGTCAGCTGCAGAAATTTGCATAAGTAATGAGAAGCCAAATGTTAATCACCAAGACAATGGGAAAATGTCTCCAGAGCATGTCAGAGACCTTTGCAGCAGCCCTTTCCATCACAGGCCCAGAGGCCTAGGAGGAAAAAATGGTTTCGTGGACCAGGCCTAGGAACCCCCTGCTTTGTGAAGCCTAGAGACTTGGTGTCCTGCATTCCAGTCACTCTAGCCATGGCTAAAAGGAGCCAAGGTACAGCTTAGGCTGTGGCTTCACAGGGTGCAAGTTCCAAGCCTTGGCAGCTTCCATGTGGTGTTGAGCCTGTGGGTGGGCAGAAGTCAAGAATTGAGGTTTAGAAACCTCCAGTTATATTTCAGAGGATGTATGGAAATGCCTGGATGTACAGGCAGAAATTTGCTGCAGGGGCAGGGCCCTCATGAAGAACCTCTGGTTGTGAGAGCTTGTACAGGGGAACTCCAATTTAGAAAACCATCAGATTTCATGAGACTTATTCACTATCATGAGAACAGCATGGGATAGACTTGCCCCCATGATTCAATTACCTCTCACCAGGTCCCTTTCATGACACATGGGAATTATGGGAGCTACAATTCAAGATGAGATTTGGGTGGCGACACAGCCAAACTATATCACTGTTTGTTTGGAAGAAAGTAAAGGAAGAGAACAAGAGTCTCTGGTAATCTAGAGAATTCTCCTGGATCTTGCACAAGATCATTACAAGGAACCTCTATGTGTCTGAAAGAATCAAAATACTGCTGGGCTTAGGGTGCCCCCTAAAGCAGATACAGTTTGGATTTCAACACCCAAGTGCTTTCAAATACCTGGAAAGCCTTCCCAAGAAGGGCAGGTAAAAACAAGCCCAAATTGAAAATGCTGAAATAAATGCCTAATTTTTCAATGCCCTGACACAGATGAACATCCACAGGTATCAAGACCATCCAGCAGATCATGACTTTGCCAAATGAACTAAATAAGTTTCCAGGGACGAATATTGGAGCAACAGAGATATGTGACCATTCACACAGAATTCAAAATAGCTTTGTTGAGGAAACTCAAAGAAATTCAACATAACACAGAGAAGAAATTCAGAATTCTATTAGACAAATTTAACAAAGATTAAAATGATTTAAAAGAATCAAGTAGAAATCTGGGTGCTGAAAAATGAAATAGATATATTGAAGAATGCATCAGAGTCTTTTAATAGCAGAATTGATCCAAGGAAAGGATTAGTAAACTTCAAGACAGATTATTTGAAAATACATAACCAGAGGAGACAAAAGAAAAAAGAATAAAAAACAATGAAGCATGCCTACAAGATCTAAAAAATAGCCTCAAAAGGGCAAATTTAAGAGTGATTAGCTTTAAAGAAGAGGTAGAGAAAGAAATAGGGTTAGAAACCATGTTCAAAGGGATAGTATCAGAGAACTTACTATATCTAGGGAAAAATATAAATATCCAAGTACAAGAAAGTTATAGAACACCAAGCAGATTTAACCCAAATAAGACTACCTAATGACATTTAATAATCAAAATTTTCAAAGGTCAAAATAGAGAAAGGATATGAAAACAATAAGAGAAAAGTAACAAATAACATACAATGAAGCTCCAATACCTCTGGCAGCATACTTTTCAGTGAAAATCTTATAGGGCAGGAGAGAGTGGCATTACATATTTAAAGTGCTGAAGGAGAAAAAGTCTACTGTAAAATAGTGTACCTGGTGAAAATATCCCTCAAACATGAAGGAGAAATAAAGACTTTCCAGACAAAAAGAAAAGCTGAGAAATTTTATTATTATCAGACCTGTCCTACAAGAAGTGTTAAAGGGATTACCTCAATTATGAAAAGAGGACATTAATGAACAATGAATAATCACTTGAATGTACAAAACTTACTGGTAATAGCAAGTACACAGAAAAACACATAATATTATAATATTGTAACTCAGTGTGTGAACTACTCATATACTAAGTAGAAAGATTAAACAATGAAGCAATCAAAAATAATAACTACAACAACTTTTCAAGACATAGTCAGTTCAATAAGATATTAATACAAACAACAAAATGTTAAAAGTTGGGGATAAAGTTAAGGCATAGAGTTTTATAAACATTATTTTTGCTTTTTTATTTGTTTATGCAAATAGTGTTAAGTTTT
>NW_016830019.1:0-621 GCF_001698545.2 Rhinopithecus bieti
AAAAACTCTCAGTGAACTAGGTATTGATGGAACGTATCTCAAACTAATAAGAGCTATTTATGACAAGCCCACAGCCAATATCATACAGAATGGACAAAACTGGAAGTATTCCCCTTGAAAACCAGCACAAGACAAGGATGCCCTCTCTCACCACTCCTATTCAACAGAGTGTTGGAAGTTCTGACCAGGGCAATCAGGCGAGAGAAAGAAATAAAGGGTATTCAAATAGGAAGAGAGGAAATCAAATTGTCTCTGTGTGCGGATGACATGATTGTATATTCAGAAAACCCCGCCGTGTCAGCCCCAAATCTCCTTAAACTGATAAGCAACTTCAGCAAAGTCTCAGCATACAAAATCAATGTTCAGAAGTCACAAGCATTTCTATACACCAATAACAGACAAACAGAGAGCCAAATCATGAGTGAACTCCCATTCACAATTACTAAAAGAGAATAAAATATCTAGGAATCCAACTTACAAGGGATGTGAAGAACCTCTTCAAGGAGAACTATAAACCACTGCTCAAGGAAATAAGACAGGATACAAACAAATGGAAAACATTCCATGCTCATGGATAGGAAGAATCAATATTATGAAAATGGCTGTATTTCCCAAAGTAAT
>NW_016830020.1:0-6793 GCF_001698545.2 Rhinopithecus bieti
CAGTATTCTGTAATGAATATTAAAGAAAGAAAGTTGGAACTTCTAGATAGCTAAAAGGAATGTATTGTTATCAATTCTCAAAATTTCCTTTCCAAACTATGTGAAATAATTTTAAAACTATAAACATTTTGTGAGGTGACAATGTGCTAGCAGCCCTCACTCTTAGAGCCTCCTCGGCCTTGACATCCACTCTGGCGGCGCTTGAGGAGCCCTTCAGCCCGCCACGGCACCGTGGGAGCCCCTCTCTGGGCTGGCTGAGGCCGGAGCTGCCTCCCTCTGATTGCGGGCAGGCATGGAGGGAGAGGTGCGGGTGGGAACCAGGACTGTGAGCTCAGGCGTGGGCTGGGGGGCCCCTGTACATGGAGCCGCAGGCCGACGCCACCTGCCCAAGGTAGTGAGGGGCTTAGCATCCGGGCCAGCAGCTGCGGAGGTTGTGCCGGGTCCCCCAGCAGCGCCAACCCACTGGCTGCACTCAAATTCTCGCGGGGTTTAGCTCCCTCCCCATGGGGCAGGGCTCAGGACCTGCAGCCCGCCTGGGCTCCCGCGTGGCCCGAGCCTCCCAGATGGGCGCTGCCCCTTGCTCCTTGGTGCCTGGTAGCATGGACAGCCCAAGGGCTGAGGCATGCAGGCGCAGCTGGGGACTGGCAGACAGCTCCACCTGCAGACCCCCTGCAGGATCCACTAAGTGAAGCCAGCTGGGCTCCTGAGCCTGATGGGGACTTGGAGAACTTTTATATCTAGCTAGAGGAGTGTATGTGCACCAATCAGCACTCTGTGTCTAGCTCAGGGTTTGTAAATACACCAATCAGTACTCTGTGTCTAGTTCAAGGTTTGTAAATACACCAATTGGTACTCTGTATCTAGCTAACTCTGTATCTAGCTAACCTAGTGGGGACTTTGAGAACTTTTCTGTATAGTACTCTGTGTCTAGCTCAAGGATTGTAAACGCACCAATCAGCACTGTGTGTCTAGCTCAAGGATTGTAAATGCACCAATCAGCACTCTGTCAAAACGAACTAATCAGCTCTCTGTAAAATGGACTAAACAGGACGTGGGTAGGGTCAGATAAGGGAATAAAAGCAGGCTGCCTGAACCAGCCAGTGGCAACCCTCTGGGGTCCCCTTCCACACTGTGGAAGCTTTGTTCTTTCATTCTTTGCAATAAATCTTGCTGCTGCTCACTCTTTGGGTTCACGCTGGCTTTATGAGCTGTAACATTCACTGTGAAGGTCTGTAGCTTTACTGCTGAAGGCAGCGAGACCACGAACCCACCGGGAAGAAGGAACAAACTCTGGACACACTGTCTTTAAGAACTGTAACGCTCACCGCGAGGGTCTGCGGCTTCATTCTTGAAGTTGATGAGACCAAGAACCCACCAATTCCGGACACAATTTTATGCAAAAACCACACCTCAGCATTATTTGAAGACAACAAATGCTGGAACAAATTACTGAGAGCACAGAATTTCTAACATTCATGCCCCTAACCTCTGCCCTGCTCCACAGCTTTGTAATGAGCAACTACAACCTGAGGAAAAATGAAGAAGACTGAGGCTAACAAAGGGGACCAAGGGTGATTTGCAATGTGTACCCAAAAGATTAAACCAACCCTAAATCTGAATGCAGTGGGAAAGTGTCCAGGCAGATCAGAGTATGAAATGTTGCAGGAATTAAGGGACCAGAGAGACCAATGGTGGAACAGGAGGAATTTATTAAGGTTCACACCACCTCAGCAGATTAGCATCCAAAGGCTGAGCCCCAAAGAGAGGGCTTTACTTTTATGCATATATCTGAAAGGAGATTGGACAGTTTAAATGGTGTGGCATGAAACTGAGGGTGTGAAACCTGTGAGGCCGGACAATCAGGCTTACAGAAGCCAAATAAAGGCAGTTAATCAAATAGTGAAGGTTTCACAACTTAAGCATATCCTGTGATCTTGCTGCACAGAGGGAAAAACAGGAACGTACAAAACCTTGCAAGATAATTATGAATTTTACTAAGGGAGGATTGGTAAAGGGGAGGGGGAAGTTGGGAGAGGAGAAAAACTTGTTTTCTCATCCCTACCCTGAAATGGGAGGGAGGGAGGCTCTGGAGTCCATCTCTTGAGGGCACCAGCTCTGTAGATAGTGTTATCAAAGCCTTGCCAGAGCTCTGCTCTCTATCAGTGGACCTTGGGGTGAGTTACCCTAGTAAAATACTTGTTTATTTCTTTTTACATCTCTTGCTTCAGGACTACAGGTAAGGAATTTCCAAATAAGCTTGATTTAAAGGTCCAGAAGGAATTTGTAGGGCTATATGAAATTTAAAGGGACAATTTTACAAGCCTTTAGTTTCAGAGGGAGAATAAAGACTGAAAGGAAGGAAGAAGCGGTCTATAGGAATTGGGTAGTGAAAGGAGAAAGTAGAAAAAATAGAAAATTTAAAGTCCTGCAAAATAAAAGATAAATATAAAGTCAAAACTTTGCAACCCTTCCCTTACAGCCAAAATAAAGAAAACAAACCCAATAAAATGAAACACCACCAAAAAACCTGGACTTTGATAAATTGACAGTGAAGGCACCATTAAACTTGGACTCCTATAAATTACTCCAGTGCCCATAAAAATGAACAGGAGGAAAGTAATGTTCATAGAAAAATGTTTACTATATCAGAAAATTGCATTTTATTCGTATCAACTGAAGACCAACTCTGAAAAACAACCTTGAAGCAGAATAAAACTGTAAGTCTACACTCCAAAAAATTAATATACTAAAACAAGTACTTAAGGATATGAAAAAAAATTAAACTAAAAAAAAACACCCCAAGAAAACAAAACCAAATAAGGAAATCTCAATATTTGCTGTTAGGAATGCAAAATGGAATGACACAGCTACTTTAAATAACAATCTAGAAATTTCTGACAAAACTAAACATAGTTTTACCATATAAGCCAGCAAATCATGCTCCTAGATATTTACCCAGCTAATTTGAAAACTTATGTCCACACAAAAACCTTCACACAAATGCTTATAGCAAATATATTAAAAATCTCTGAATACTGGAGTCAACCAAGATATCCTTCAGTAGGTTAATTGCTAAATGATTTGGTATGTCTAGATGATGAACTACTATTCAGCCATAAAAACAAAAGATCTATCAAGGTACACAATACACGGAAACATGGATGAATCTTAAGTGCACACTGCTAAGTAAAATAAGACAATGTGAAAATGTTACATACTATATAATTCCATTTATATGACATTTGGGAAAAAGCTAGATTCTAGAGATGGTAAACGAACCAGTGGTTACCATGGGGTTCGGTGTGGGAAGGGTTGAATAAGTGAATCACAGGCATTTTGTAGGCATTTAAACTATTACATATGGAACTTTAATAGTGGATGAATGATAGTATGCATTTTTCAAAACTCAGAACTTTACAGCACAAATATTAAACCGCAATTTATAAAATTTTAAAAATTATTTAAAAGATTGGGGAATTCCAGGATGGAATGCAGACTACGAGACTATAATCTAAATTTATTACAACTGTATGATACAACTTCACTGAAGGAGCAGGGTAGAGTGCTAGTCTAGGTAACCTTGCAGATGAGTGGGGTCAATAAAATTGAAGATAAGAAACTATACAAAGGTACTGTAGTCTAGTTAATAAAGTTGTCTCATGGGGAAATAGGTTAACAATTCTGAAACTACATTGATGTACCCTGGAATTTAACATGAGTGAATAAATGGCAGATGGTAGGAACCAAATTTCTCTTTGTTGGTTACAGATCAGCAAAGGGAGAAGGCTAGAATTATGTATGTGGTAATGAATTGGAGTTGGAGACATCATTGTGCAGTCATACTAGCTTAATATAAATCCAGGCAATTTCATATAGAAATCTTTATAAGTATACATATATGCATGAATTAATATAAAAATATACATATAATTGATCTGTCCACTAAGAGGGCCTAGAAGCAATGATAGCCAATAGTAGTGAGTATACCTAGCATGCAGAAATTGGCGTCTAGTAACATTCTCCAGTAAAAGAAAATGAGGCCCTTGGAAAAATGGTTTATTGCAGGACTGGGACATAAAATGTACAATCTGAGCCTGCAGAATCTTGTGGTGCCAGAAAGTAAAGAAGTGTGCAAATGCGCACACACACTCTCTCACACATTGATGGGGATATGCAGATGGACACAGGAGCCAACTGAAAGAGATCAATGTGGTTAAATCTGAAATAATTTGAGCAACAATATACATGAAGCCATATTAGATTATAATGCAAAGTACAAAGTAAATATCCATGAGTCCATACTGATATAAATAAATGTAAGAGAAGAGATAAATATCCTGTGCAAAAGAATTCCAAATAATTAATGTAACTATTTCACCCTCAAGGATGTGAACCATAATTCCCTGCTCCTGTGTGTGAGCAGCACATAGTAACTTTTTTTCCTTTTTTAAAAAAGGAAAAAGAGTAACACTACAATAGAAAAACATGACAAAACTAACAGCTAGGAGGCTGAGGTTAATATCAAGAGTTGTAAGTCATATTGATAGTATATACCATTAATATGATGTGATGAGAATGACAGTTTATCTCTGTGAACTTCCTACCAAAAACCCATAACCTCCATCTAATCATGAGATAAACATTAGACACATCTCAACTAAGAGACATTCTACAAAATCCCTGACCAATAGTCTTCATCAAAAGACCAGATGTCGCAGTCGTCAAAAATGAGGGAAGTCTGAGAAACTATCACAACCAAGAGGAGCCTAAGGAAACATGACAACTAAATATAATATGGCACCCTGGATGTGATCCTGGAACACAGAAAGGGTATTAAATATAAACTAAAGAAATCTAAATAAAACAAGAACTTCTTCTTAATCTCTAAATTATTACTCTTGACAAAATTTACAAAGGAGTCATAATCACTGGGTCATAATACCCTTTTTTCTTAGTAAAGCTGTCAAATAAATTAGTCCTCTGGATAAATGAAGCCTCCCAACCAGTGAGTCAGAGGGAAGGGCCCCTGCCTCGGAGAATGTGATTTTTATTTCAATTATTAAGAAAATACCTTTTGGTTGGGTATGGCAGCTCATGCCTGGAATCCCAGCACTTTGGGAGGCTGAGGCAGGCGTTTGAGGTCAGGCGTTCAAGACCAGCATGGCCAACATGGTGAAACCTCATCTCTACTAAAAGTACAAAAATTAGCCAGGCATAGTGGCATGCCCATACAGTCCCAGCTACTTGGGAGACTGAGGCAAGAGAATTGCTTGAATCCAGGAGGCAGATTAATAATAATGCATCAGTACTGGAGTATTAGTCATGACAAATATGCCATGCTACTAAAAGATATAATAACAAAGGAAACTGGGTTTGGGGTCTACAGGAATACTTTACTATCTTTGCAATTTTGCTGTAAATCTAAAACTACTATAAAATGGAAAGGTGACTTAAAATATTAGACTATTGAACAAAAAGTATGAACCAAGATTATATCCACCCAAGGTGTCCTTTAAATATCAATGGCATTAAAATACAAGTTTTAACATAAAGGAACTTAAGGAATTAATCACCCATTATCCTTTCTTGAGGAATTTCCTGGAGATTGAATAGCATACAAGTGAGGACAGAGATAATTCTGCAAAAAGACTAATGCTGAGCATTTCAAAACAGAAATGTACATATAAGACTAAAACCGGCCAGGTACGGTGGGTCACACCTGTAATCCCAGCACTTTGGGACACCAAGGCAAGTGGATCACAAGGTCTGCAGTTCGAGACCAGCATGGCCAATATGGTGAAACCCCATCTCTACTAAAAATACAAAAATTAGCTGGGCCTGGTGGCGCATGCCTGTAGTACCAACTACTCGGGAGGCTGAGAATCGTTTGAACCCGGGAGGTGGAGGGTGCAGTGAGCCAAGATCATGCCACTGCACTCCAGCCTGGGTGACAGAGTGATACTCTGTCTCAAAAAAATATAATAAAAATAAAAAGATGACTAAAACCTAAGAGGAGGCGAAGGCAGAAATCTAATTTACAAAGGTTATATATTGCCACAAAATAAAAATAATGCATCTTTAAAAAGCAAAGAAAAGGGAGAAGAAAAAAGAAAAAAATAGAAAATACTGATAGTTGTAAAGATAGGTTTCAAATAACATTAAGGAAAAACAAAAAACAGAGCAAAACACACAAAAAATACTAAACCAGATAATAAAATAAAAGTTTAGATTAAAAAACAGGGGACTAAGCATATTTTTTAGAAGATATACGCATTGGTTAGTATACATACAAATATTTCCTAGTTCTGTTTGTTAAGAGGACCTAGCCACGATGACAACTCAATAGGAAAGCACATTCTGTGGCCAGATTTTGGTTTCTAAGTACTGCTCTTTCTCTTTAGTGAAAGAAACCATAGCTCTGTGGAAAAATGACTGATTTTAAGGCTGGAGCAGGTGAAAGACAAAATGAGCTTGGAACATCTTGTTATACCAGAAAGCATGATAGTGCTCAAGAAACACAAGGATGACAGCATACCAAAGAGACACAAGAGTCAATCGGAAAGAACTTTCAATAGCAAAACTAGAACAATGAAATAAGTAACATAATATTATACATGAAAATATTTATGTTTATATTACATAAAATTTAAATTGCATATATCTTGCAATATATATTTTACATAATAAAATATAAATGTAATATATTATGCATACATATTTGTATATTTTTATTAAATATATAATCATATATAGCATGTAATATACATTAATTATATATTACAATATAGTATAT
>NW_016830020.1:7066-17606 GCF_001698545.2 Rhinopithecus bieti
ACTGGGGAGATGGGACACATCTTCCTTAGAAAAGAATTTTAAATAATATAAGTAAATACTACCCTTCCCAAGGGTGGATCTTAACATCCTACAATGTTGAAAAGAATCAGTCTTACATTCAAGAATAGAACATGTAAAGAGATAAAATAGTAATTTTAGAGTGGAAAAACCGGAAAAACCCTCCTTTAACCAAATGATGTAGGTTAACATCACCTTACCAACAATGCTATGTTGACATCATTTTTCCCACACATGATATGATGAGAAGTTAACTTCGCTTCTGTGGTATTCCTTTCAAGAACTCATAGTCCTTCTCTCATAGTGAAAAAAACAGCAAAGAAACTTAAATTGAGTGACATTCTACAAGGTATCTTATAGTATTCTCCAAAACTGTCAAGGTCATAAAAAAACAAGAAAAAACTGAGAAATTATTACAGTATATAGTAGACTGAGGAGACAAGATGACTAAATGCAAGGTGGGCCCCTGGCTGGATTGGGTCCTAAAAGAACAAAAGCGTATCAGTATAAAAAAAGGTGAAATTCTCGGCCAGGCACGGTGGCTCACACCTGTAATCTCAGCACTTTGGGAGGCCGAGGCGGGCAGATCATGAGGTCAGGAGTTCAAGACCAACCTGGCCAACATAGTGAAACCCCACCTTTACTAAAAAACAAAAAGTAGCCAGACATGCTGGTGCGTGCCTGTAGTCCCAGCTACACAGGAGGCTGAGGCAGGAGAATTTCTTGAACCCCAGAGGTGGAGGTTGTGGTGACCCAAGATTGCGCCACTGCACGCCAGCCTAGGCAACAGAGTGAGACTCTGTCTCAAAAAAAAAACAAAAAACAAAAGTGAAATTCTCATTAAGTTTGGAGTTTAGGTAATTATAGACCAATGTTGGTCTCTTAGTTTTGACAAATGTCCCATGATAATGTAAGATGTTAGCATTAGGTGAAATTGGGTGAGGATTTTAGAATTCTCAATATTATCTTTGCATCTTTTCTGTAAATATACAATGTTTCCAAAATAAAAATTTTATTAGTGAAAACATACAAAGATAAAAGAATAAAGGCAGCCACTAGCAAACAAACCTTCCTCAATATGAAATGTACACACACATAGACATACAGTACATATCTCATAGAGAAAGAGCATAGCAAATATAACAAAAACCATATATAACAAATAAAAATAAATCTGATGGCATCAAAACCAGGTATATGAGTCATAACAATAAACAGTGGTGAATGAACAAAACACAAAAAATGTCTGTAGTGTGCTACCCTTCATGTAAGAAAGAATTGCATATCAGAAAATATGCACATCCCTGAGTACCGGTGCCAAAGTAACTCAGGAATGGTTAAAAATGAACAGTAAAGAAATGAACTACAGCCTCAGCCTGGGATTATGTGAAAAAGAGGAAGAGCTCATAATAAAAGAAGGAAAGATGCAGGGGAAAAATGATGAGATGGATGTAACATTTCTCTGACTAATAACTATTTTATGTCTCAGATTCAGAATTATATTAATGTGTAACATAAACTTAAAATATTAATAAACAAGTAGTTAAAACCAAAGTGTGAAAATAAACCAAAATGGAATATAAACAGTTTTAAAACCCCAACCTACTTCTGTCAAAATAAATAAGTTAACCATACTAGTGGTGTGGAAGGAAGGAGCTAATCTAAGAACCAATCTGGAAAACAGTATCCTGACCAGAGACTGTTTCTCAGAATCACAAAAAAGGACATAAAGAATGTCACAAATGCTGTAATCTAGTTAGTAATTATGTTTCACACAGGGGCTTGGGTTAGCAATTCAGAAATTACTTTTTGTTTATGCAAGAAATAAGCATAATTTTCTCCTTGGAGATGTATTAAACCTAAAGCCGGGACAAAGAAAACCATGATGATCCTGGAAAATCCTATGGTGCCAGAAAATAAGGAAGTGACCAAAAAATGGGGGTTTGTCAAAAGGACACAAGGGTCAACTTGAAGGAAATCCTAAAGGTGAAAGTTGAAACAAAATTGAGCAAGGAAATAAATAATGGTTGTATTAAATGTCAGCCCATAGAATAAAATAAGTATTCATGAGTTGATACTAATGTAAATAACAGAATAAATAAATAAATAAATAAGAAGAGGTAATTCTTTCTTGCAAAACAATTCCAATTAACAAGCATAAAAGCAATAAAGTCAACAAAAAGTCATCATTAGGCAAACACTGCAATAGTAACATATGCAGGCAAGTTCCCTAAATGGATGTGAAAATCAGTGTGAGAAAAGTCTGAGGAGAAATAGGGTATTTGCATAGTCTCATTGTATCTCCCTCAGACATTTATTAATTGCAAGGGAGAAAACAGTAACTTTACAAGGGAGAAACTCAGCAAAATCAAACTTAACCAGGTGATCAAGTTCAACAACAATAAGAAGACTACTGACATCATGAACTGCTTAATATGATACACTGAGGTCACAACACCATTCTGTGATATGTTTGGAAAGAAACCCCATAATCTTAATCTAGTTATGAGAAAATATCAGAAAAAGTTTAAATTGAGGGACATTCTATCTGAATAACTGACCAATGCTTCTCAAAAGTGTCAAGGTAATGAACGAAAAGGAAAGATGATTGATAAACTGTCGCTGATTGGAAAAGACAAAGCAGAAATAGTAAATAAATTCAATGCAGGACCCTGAGCAAGATTATGAAAGACAAAAGTGCATTAACGGAAAACTTGTGCATTTTGAAGTCATGTCTGTATTTAGTAAATAATCTTTTACTAATGTTAATTTCCTGATTTTGATAATTATACTAAGAATATGTAACAATAACATTGGGAGAAGTTGGGTAAAATGTTATATAGGAGCTCTCTATTATTTTTGCTACTTTTCTGTAAGTTTACAAGTTCAAAATAAAAGATTAAAAGACATTGTTAGGCTGGGTGTGATGGTTCATGCCTGTAATCCCCTCACTCTGGGAGGCCAAGGCATGTGGATCGCTTGAGTCCAGGAGTTTGAGACCAGCCTGGGCAACATGGCAAAAATCCATCTCTACAAAAATTACAAACATTACTCTGGAATGGTGGCATGCACCTCTAGTCCCAGCTACTTGGGAGGCTGAGGTGGGAGGATCGCTTGACTCCTGAGGGGGCAGATGTTGCAGTGAGCTGGATCAAACCACTGCACTCAAGCCTGAGTGACAGAGCAGGACCCTGTCTCAAAAAAATGAGAAAAAGGTGTTGTCAGGAAAGCTTTACAAAATTTCGAGAATTATCTATTAGTGCCAATAGAGGTGAACCAACAGTCAAGTCATACTTGTACATTGGTTGAGAAGTTAGGAGGCTTTGAAACAGTAGTTTCAAGAAATAGATATAGCAACAATTGTAGTTGGAGATTTTAATGTATGCTTCTTAGAAAATGATATAGCATACAAACAAATATAAACAGAGAGATGAAACACATAAGTAATAAGTAAATTCTAGTTATTAGAATGTATATAATTAGCTCTTTATTGTTAATGAAGAGGTTTGGAGATGCAATTAAGATCCCAAATCAGTTGATTTTGAGTTAATAAGACAGATTATTCTGCCTGGGTCTGACTAAATTTGATAACCCCTTAGCAAATGGTCTAGAGGGCAGAGATTATTCTGCCAGCTTTGAAGAAGCAACTTTCAATGAGCTCCACAGCTGCCAGAAAATGAATTTCATCAGCATCAACAAGAGCTAGGAAAAGAACCTTGGGCCTCAGGTGAGAATATAGCCCCAACCAACAGGTTAATTTGAGTCTAGGCAGACCATGAGCAGAGAACCCGGTTCAACTATGCCAGGACTTCTAACACAAAAAGCTTTGAGATAGTAAATGGGTGTTTTCTTAAATTACTAAGTCTGTGGAAATTTGTTATGTAGCAAATAACAGTATCAATATAAGAAGGAAGAGATTAAACTGTCATTATTTTTAGATGGTATGATCATTTAGATGGAATCATCAACAGAATCAATATACAAACTACTAGAAATATTAAGGAATCCAGTGAGTTTATCAAGTGAAATATTTACCTACAAAAATTAGTAGCATTGTAACATATGGTTATAATCCTTCATTCTGTTGATATGATGTATCACATTGATTGATTTGCATATGTCAAACCGTCCTTGCATCCAGGGGATGGATCCCACTTGGTCATAATGAGTGATCTTTCTAATGTATTGTTGAATTCGGTTTGCTTTGCTGCATCAATATTCATCAGAGATACTGGCCTGTGTTAAAATGTGTCTTTGTCTGGTTTGGGTATCAGGGTAACACTAGGGCCCATTAGAATGAGTTTGGAAGTATTTCCTCCACCTCTATTTGTTGAAATCATTTGAGTAGGATTAAGTAATTGGATTGTTTGTAACTCAAAGGTTAAATGCTTGAGGGGATGGATACACCATTCTCCATGATGTACTTATTTCACATTATATCCCTGTATTAAAACATCTCATGTACCCCATAAATATATACACCTACTATGTACCCACAAAATTTTAGAAAATAATTTTAGGATTTTAAAATGGCATTTTATAGCATTTTAGCACTAATGAATTAGTAAATGTATTCAGACGTAAGATATAATTCACACTGGCAGTAAAATTTATAAAATATCTAGGACTTAGATTAGAATATACAAGCCCTAAAATAATCTAAATAGAGAGAAAAACACAAACATGCTCTTGGAGGAGATAGTTCAATATTAAAAAGAAGTCAATTCTCACTAAATATATAAAGTACGGTCTAAATAAAAATTGCAGTTGTGTGTTAATAACAATAAAGTTACTCTGAAATGTATAGGGAAACATAGAGATTTATAAGTAGTTAAGTCAATATTAAAAAGGAGAAAATAAGCTGGGCCTGGTGGTACATGCCTTTATTCCCAGCTACTCAGGAGGCTGAGGCAGGCAGGAGGGTCACTTGAGGCCAGGGATTTGAGGATGCAGTGCACTGTGATCACACCTATGAATAGCCACTGCACTCCAGTCTGAGGTGACATAGGAGACCCTGTCTCCACAAAAAAAAAAAAAAAAAAAAAGAAAGAAAGAAAAGAATTCTTGCTTTCTGATATATTTAAACAAAACAGACTACACAATCATAGTAACAGACACAGTGTAGTATTGGTACAAGAACACATATTTAACAAATACTCTAATGGACCAAACAAGGAACTCAGAGTCAAATAGATTCGCATGTGTATAAGAAAATATATGACAAAATTGATACCAAAAATCAAAAGAAAAAATGGTATTTGAGATTATGTGAGGAAAATCTATCTTACTATAAATAAAAAATCCTGTATCTCTTCAGAATACACTTAAAATGATGGACTCCAGATTCACTGAAGGTCTATCTATAAAAGCAAAAAGTGCAAAATTAATAAAACTTAATGTAGGATAAAATTTTTGTACTCTAAATCTGGGAAGGTCTTTCACAAAAAAAATTCCAAACACATATAATAAAGCTAAATTTATGAATTGGATGACATGAAAAATTTAGGATTTCTGTTTAATGTAAGATAGGAAAAAGTTTATAGTTAGATGATAGGAGGATTTATTTGCAATGTCTAATACTAACAAGGGATTAATATCTAGAGTATACGTGATTGTCCTACAATTCAATCATAAGAAGACAAGAATAAAAGTAGAAAACTATACAAATAGTATAAACATTGGGAGGACGAAAACTTAAAAAGCTAACAAATGTACAAGGTAATGTTCTAACTTATCAATAATCAGAGAAACGCCAGTGAAAACTGATGTATCACTTAACATGTATTAAATTGAAAATAAGTAGAAAGCTGGATAAATGCAAACATTCGCAGAAATGTGGTAATATAGAAGTGCTCAATTACTGCTAGTGTGAGTACTCTGGTACACATATTCTAGAAAATAATCTAGCACTATGTGTAGATGCTATGATTCAGCAATTATATTCCTGTATATATAACACAAAGAAATTCTCACCTAGATTTATAAAAGGACATATACTAGTATATAATTTGCTATATTATTTGTGGTGGTGGGAATTCTGATGCAACTAAGTATCCATTATTGGGTGGGTGGATAGGTAAAGTAGATGGATGCCCGCCATAAAATATGATACTGCATTTAGAAGCAACAAATTAGATGTATACATAGCAACATAAACATATATTAATATTAAATGCACACTGCTTAGTAAAAAGAAAGTTTAAAAGAGATAAAAAAAAACATAGGTAAATTGAAAATATGCATAAAACTACACTAATCATTTTGTAAGAACACATCCAAATGAAAAAGGTTGCTTGTGTTGGCAAAAAGGAGGAGAACATTGGAGCAGGATGTGGTGGTGAAAGAAAGTAAATAAAACAACTCCAAAAGAAATAGAAAATGTAAATGAACAATTAATTATTTTTAAATGTAAATGCTACTTCCTCTATCTATCACATATCCAATCAAAGAAAGACAAGCTTTTGTAGCAGCAGATTTTTGACAAAACCTTTAGGGAATAATTTGTGTCTGTGCCTTAAGTAATCATAAATGACGTGTCCCAGTGATCCATCAATTCTATTCCCGAGTATTATTCCTAGGAAATTATTCCATATGTCCTTAAGATGACATACATTGTTTTTGATGGCAGAAAGCTGGAGAAATAAGGGAGGCCATCAGCGCTAGGGTAAAATTGTGGTGGAAATGCACACTGGAGTATTGTATACTAGGTGGAAGTAAAGGATTAGATGTACACATAAACATAGTTCTGGGTAGGAATAGTAAGAAAGAAAATGAGATATATAATGCAATACCATATACTTAAACTTCAAATACATGTACACATAAAAAAAATTCACATTTTGTAAGAATAAAAAAACACATTAATTAGAATGGTTGACTATGCAGGAATAATTGAATAGAGACACATTATATAATTCTGAAACTGCCTGAGCTTCATTTTCTATACCAGGAAATGAAAACAATAATTGTAATTTAAAGTTTCCAAAAAACTCAAAAAAAACGAAGAAATCTTCATGTTTTTTTTGCAAATCTTGCCTGACTTCTTTTACATTTAGCCCAAGATAGTTAGTGTAATTGGCTAAAAACACACCGGACTTACTGCTATAGATATGGGAGTGCTGGTAGAGGAGGGCATGGTCACTGGCTAGGGCTCCACCCCCACCGACCTAGGTGAGGACAGGTATTTTTGTTGCATTTTCCAAGACCACCCTGGTCTGCCACACCTCCATCCTATGCCTATAAAAACCAGAGACCCTAGCAAGGCAGAGATAGAGGCAACTGGACATCCAGAGTAGTGTATCAGCAGAGGAACACGTAGATGGCTGGATGTCTAGAGGAATGCTCCCATGACAAACACTCCGACAGGTGCCGGCATGCTGGCAGGCCACTGACCAGCAGAAAGATGCAGTTTGGCTGGGGCAGTTGGAGGAGAGCCTGGGCCGCCAAGCGGCCCAACTCCAGGGGAAAACCATCTCCCTTCTGGCTCCCCCATCTGCTGAAAGCTACTTCCTCTCAATAAAACCTTGCACTCATTCTCCAAGCCCACGTGTTTTCGAATCTTCCGGTACACCAAGGCAGGAAACCCAGGATACAAAAAGCCCTCTGTCCTTACAACAAGGTGGAGGGTCTAACTGAGCTAACACAAGCCGCCTTTAGATGACAAGCTAAAAAAGCACCTGTAACAAACGTCCACTGGGGCTTCAAGAGCTTAAAACATTCACCCCTAGACACTGCCTGGGGTCAGAGCCCCACAGCCTGCCCATCTGTATGCTCCCCTAGACGTTTGAGCAGTGGGGCACTGAAGAAGTCTGCTGCACCCCCATCACATGACCTGGGAGGGGGACAAGGGAACTTTTCCCATTTCACTATATGTATTGTACTTTCACACATGTATCTCCAAGGATTGACTATACTCTTCACCAGTCACTGATATTTATGACCCACAACACAGTCCTGTACTTGGCACCAGGTATAAGAAAAGAAGATAGATAAACCCTTGAGCGACTGAGCTGAGGCAAGAGCCAAACCAAAAGAAGAGATCAATAAATAACATGTACATGCTTTTGTTATTACGATGTTTTGTCCTGTCGCAGCTGTGAGTAATTCACTGTATTTTGGTACTTGTAAAGGGAAAATGTTACTTTTGCTGATCTTTGAGTGTGATAATCAACTCAGCCCAGCAGTTAGGTAGTTGTGTAGAGAACAATGCTAGAGCCGGGAAACAATCCTTGCCTGTAACCAATCTCAGTAGTTGTTCCACCATCAAGCCAGGCATTGTGCAGTATCAGTTTCCTGAAGACATAGTAACTCTTAAAAGTCATTCAAGTAAATATCGACTGCAGGCATTGCATAAGGCAACACAGGTTGAATACTCTAATTTGTTTTTATGAAAGTGCTATATCATCAAAGAGTCTGGTTTCAGCTTGCAAAAGAAAGAGCACTACGTCTAGAGCAACAGCAAAACTATGTCATCAAAAACATCCAAAACTGATGGAAAAAAAAAATCCAGACTGGGCAAAGGTAAACGTTCCAATTTAATTCTTTTATTTCAAAAACTTCAAAAGCTAAATGCTGCTATTTTACAGTATGACTAATTCTGACAGTAGTGTTGAAATGGAGTAGATAGAACTGTGATTGGAGGTTGTGGGGGCTGTAATCAACATGAAATTAGAATCCTTCTTATCAAAAAGGATCCTTCTTATCAAAAGCAGATTCTCAGATTGGTTTGACAGAAGTGATAGATGAATACCTAACCTCTAGTTTGAATACATCATAAACTGTGGAAGAGCAAGAAATTGGCAGAGTATCAAGCTAAGCATTGTGCTAAAGCAAAATTCAGTTTCCTAAACAATCAAATGTGAATGGAAAGTACAACTAAACTGAAAAAAAAAAAAAAATTGAAGAAAAACAATTCTATGCTCGTCTAAAATGTGTAGACATGCCAGGGAGTATTATTCAACTATTTATTATTACATGATATAGCACAACAAATTGAGTACCCACAAATCAAAGTAAAAAGCTGTATAAGTAGCATGATACCACAGTACATACTAGGCTCCATAGTAACCTACCAGGCTTTTACCTCAGTTTGCTCCTGATCCTTAAGAATACAGTGGATCCAGGACAGTTTCATATTCTAAGATACTTGTCTCAGTTTATATAATGAATAGGTAAAAATAATGATAAAAGAAGGCCAGGTACATTGGTCAGTTACAATAAAATAAAATAACAAGAGAAGATTACATAAAATAATATCTAGACTACATCTGTATGTTTCTTTTAGCACTAACTTGTCGATAATATGAATCTCTGGGTCTCTACTCTATCTGAATTCTATGCTTTAACAGATACTATGATAACAACTTCTGGTGAGAAATTTGCCTTACATGAGGGGAGTGACATGAAGACAAAGAACAAAAGAATTGTGATGAACGTTATTACACTTTATAAGCAAATGAGGATGAGGCCTAACCATTCACAGAAAATCACCCCAAAACACTTACATATTCATCATCCCACTTCTACTAGTATAACTGGAAAGCCAAAAAATTGGACACCCAAGTTTAGAATATATGTTGATCTCTTCTCAAGGAGTTCTTTCTATCATTATAATTCCACAGGCTATTTTAAAAATGCATCATCAATAAAACTGTCACCAGTGATCCAAAACTAACAACAGATGCAGGCCAAGAAGGAATGCTATTTTGCTTTACTCCCCATGGTGTTCTTTCAAATATATCATGTAATTTATCCAAGATGGAAAAGTTGATTCTGATCATAAGCTCTACATATCCTCTTGAAAGTCTGGAATTGCAGACTTAGTCACACAAGGACCCCTGAAGCTTGAGAACCTTGATTGATAAAGTTCTTACTAGGGACAGCATGCTGCTCAGAAGCAGCCAAGCAGCTCTCATACAAAAGGGTGACCATGAATTGTGTCCTCTGGCAGATGGATTCCATACTGAGAAGTGACTCAGATATGAAGTAAGGATCAGGTCTATTTTCTATCCAACTGAATTTTTCTAATAGAAGGAAAATGCAACGTGAATAGAGTATTCTTCGGTTGGATCAAAATTATAAAGGTCCAATTTCTATTCATGTTTAGAATATCCCAAGTCTCATTAACAATATTGTACCCTATGAAAATAAAACTGCAAATATGTACAAATTAATCATGGTTTATATAGAAATTCAACCAAAATGCAATAGGTGAAAAACACATAGATATTGCTTACTATCAAGGAAAACAACCTTTGAGTATACTATCCTCTATATACTCATGGGTAGAAAAGTATGAGTCAATGAAATCATACTACAAAACAAATTCAAAGATTCTTATGTGGTCTGTCACTTGGTAAATATAATGATGTTGAGTTATGTATGATTTTTATCATAACATTTTCTAAAATCCCAAATGTATAAGAAATGTGGCAAACTTAACACAATTAACTACAGACTGCAACCTATTTTAAAATATCAAATTACTTTTTTCTAGTGAAACATGATAAAATACACTTCTTTT
>NW_016830020.1:19978-23516 GCF_001698545.2 Rhinopithecus bieti
TTTTTTTTTTTTTGAGACGGAGTCTCATTTTGTCGCCCAGGCTGGAGTGCAGTGGTGCGATCCCAGCTCCGTCTTCTTTCTATTTGTAGTATTTTATCATCTATATTTACTGATACTTCATACTTTTAAATGTATCAAATGTAAACTATACATTTATCTTTAAAACAAAATCTGAGAATAAGTATTAAAAAAATTAGGTAGAAGGGAGTGATTTCAGCAAGATAAGTGACTAGGAAGCTCCAGGCCCTTAGTCCTCCCCATTGAAACATAAAAAACAAACAAAAACAGACTCACTAAAATCTCTATTGAAGCTCTAGAAAATAGTCAAAGATCAGCGGCAATAAATCAAATGCCAGATTATAAAAAAGCCACATTCAAGACAACAGAACCATTTTGTGGCTTTTTGTTTTTTAGAAAGGCAGGGACTCACTCTGTCACCTAGACCAGAGTGAAGTCGCACAATTATAGCTCACTGAATCTTCAAACTCCTGGACTCAAGTAATTCTCTGTTTCAGCCTCCTGAGTAGCACAGACTACAGGAATGCATCATAATGTCCATCTACTTTTGCTTATTTTTGTCTAAAGATGGGACCTTGCTATGTTTCTCAGGCTCCTTTCAAACTCTTGGCCTCAAGCAGTACCCCCATGTTGGCCTCCCAAAGTGCTGCGATTGCAGGCATGAGCCACCCTGCCTGGCTGGCATTTTTACTTGCCCTCGTTCCATGCCATTTCTGGCACATGACAGTTTGGTCAGAAGGAAGCAACAATTCAGTTCCAAATTCCCTCCCTCAAACCAGAGGTCACAGGATACATATTATTAGCAATATTCTACTCTGTCTGGGAACTGCCTCAGGATCTCATGTCTCTTTCTCCTGAGCCAAGACTCAGAGCTCAGATGGGAAAAAAATGGCATAGCTTGGATCTCAGGCAAGGAAAGTCACAGAAACAGCAACCACAGCTTCTGTGAACTGTACTACAGACCCACATGTCTGAGGCAAGAGATTACAGGTGGAGGAATACAATAGAATATTTTAGTCTCCAAGGAGAAGATGAAGTGATACTCCTGAGAAATTAAGACATTTGAAAGCATCCATATATATAGGAAAATGGAAAAATCTACACAGGGATTAAAAAAAGATGCATGACCAGAGGAGACATGAGAAGACCTTAGCCTTTCCCTCCAGCCTGGTACAAGGCTCAAGACATGACCTAATATCCTAGAAAAAACCTTAGAGGTGCTTATTTTTTTCAAATGTATAATTTTCAATACAACAATAACAAATCACAAGGCATGCACAGAAACAGGCAAACAGAGCCCATTCAACAAAAGAAAGTAGCGTGGTGTAAGTAGTCCATAAAGAAATGTAGGCACTGGATTTACTAGACAAAGATTTTAAAACAATTGTCTTAATTATACTTGAAGGGATAATGCACAATGTAAAAAAAAACTAGGGGAATTCCATAAAATAATATATAAACAAAATAAGAATATTGACAAAGACATATAAATTACTTAAAAGAACCAAACACATATTCTCAAACAGAAAAGTACAATAACTGAGCTGAAAAATCCACTAGAGGAATTCAACAGCAGAACCAAAGAGATAGAAGAAAAAAGAATAATATAATTGAAGAGAGGAAATTTAAAATTATTGGTTCTGAGGAGCAAAAAGAAAAAAAACAGTTAAGAAAAGTAAACAGTACTTAAGGAAGTTATGGGTTATCATCAAGAAGCTTAATATATACATTATGAGAGTTCCAGAAGAAGACAAAAAGAAAGGGGAAGAAATTATTTAAAGAAATAATGTCTTGGCTGGGTGCGGTGGCTCACGCCTGTAATCCCAGCACTTTGGGAGGCCGAGACGGGCGGATCACGAGGTCAGGAAATCGAGACCAACCTGGCTAACACGGTGAAACCCCATCTCTACTAAAAATACAAAAAAAAATTAGCTGGGCATGGTGGCGGGTGCCTGTAGTCCCAGCTACACGGGAGGCTGAGGCAGGAGAATGGTGTGAACCCGGGGGGCGGAGCTTGCAGTGATAGCGCCACTGCACTCTAGCCTGGGCAACAGAGCGAGACTCCATCTCAAAAAAAAAAAAAAAAAAAAAAAATAATGTCTTAAAATCGTCCCAAATTTGGTGAAAGATATGGCTGTACAAACACAAGAAACTCAATGAACTTCAAGTAGGATAAAGCCAAAGGGACCCACACAAGATACATTCTAATCAAACTATCAAAAGCCAAAGACATAGAACATATTGAAAGGAGCAAGGGAAAAGCAACTCATCAACTAGAATTAGATACATGGCAGAATTGTCCTTCAAAACTTAGGAAGAGGAGTGACATCACGGAGGTGACAGAGTGAAAGATACGAGCCTTCGTTCTCTACCCTCCCACCCCTCAAGATATACAGAGCTATTCACAAAATGAAATAGCCCTGAGAAGGCTTGAAGACCCACTAAAGAATGTGTAGCAACAAAGTCGAGAAAAAACAATGGGGAATATCCACCCAGAAAGGACTGCCTTCCTGACATTGCTAGGACTTGCCTAAGAACAAAGAAATGAGGAAACTATTGATATTGGTCATATGGCTAGAACCACTATTTTCCCCAGCTGCCTACTCCACAGAGGTTATTAGCATCTTTTGACAGCCAGGGAAACAAACAACAGAGTGAAGAAACAGCCTATGGATTGGGAGAAAATATTTGCAAATAATAAACTTGATAAGAGGTTAATATCCAAAATACATAAGGAACTCAAACAACTAAATAGTAAGAAAGCAAATAACATAATTTAAAAATGTGTAAAAGACCTGAACAGACATTTCTCAAAAGAAGACATAATTGTCCCAGTGTTCTTCAGTATTCTGTGGTGTTCTTTGTGTTTTTCTCTTCACATTTGACACTGATATGCTCTCATTTGTTTATGTTCTAGCTCTCTAATTATTCCCTTAGTTGTATCAGCCGGCTTATGAACCTGTCAGAGGCACTCTTAATTCCTAGCATTTCCTTTTGATTCTTTCTTAGAGTTCCTTCTTTCTGCTTCCATTTTCAGTCTGTTCTTGTTTGTTGTCAACTTACTTTATTAGATCCCTTAACATAATTATCATAATTATTTAGAATTGTCTGTTAAGTATGAAATATGTGTCATATCTGAATCTGATTCTGATGTTTGCTTTCTTTCTTCAGATTGTATTTTGTCTTGCCTTTTAGAATGACTTGTGACTTTTTTCTGGAAAGCCAGACCTGACATTTCATGTAATAGAAACTGAGATAAAAGTGTTAGATGTGAGATTTTAGGTTAATAAATCTAGAAGTTTGGCTAAGTTTAATGTTTGCAGTAGAAACTGGTGCTGGAGGCTTCTCATTGTCTATGGTCCTTGTTAATTCCATGCAGTGAGTTTTTCACTGCAGATACAGTACTTTCCATGTCTATTATTCCTATGCATTTCTTTTACGTAATTTCTACTATTCTTCTGAGATTACATATCTACTACCAATTATATCCATTTCCTTTTAATTCTTTGAATATATTTAT
>NW_016830021.1:0-3703 GCF_001698545.2 Rhinopithecus bieti
GGTGTAGCGGTGCCGTGCCTGTAATCCCAGCTACTCAGAAGACTGAGGCAGGAGAATCGCTTGAACTTGGGAGGCGGAGGTTGCAGTGAGTTGAGATTATGCCACTGCACTCCAGCATGAGAGACAGAGCAAGACTCCTCAAAAGAAAACCAAACCAAAACAAAACAAAACAAAACAAACAAGACAAACAAACAAAAAAACAAAAGAAAGAAAAAGAAACCTACTTTATATATAATGATGTAGGTAGTGCAAAAGGAAATTATGGGAAAAATATACCATGCAAACACTCTTCAAAAGAAAGCTGGGGTTACTATATTTAATACCAACTCGACTAGACTTCAGAGTAAGGAACTTACCCAGGATACAGAGAGACATTATGTAATGATAAAAGGGCCAATTCACCAAGAAGACATAACAATCCTGAATGCATATGTATTTAACAACAGAGTTTCAAAACAAGGCAATAGCTTATAAAAATGAAAGAAGAAATACAAAATTTCACAATTATAGTTGGAGACTTCCAACATTCGTTTTTCACTAATTCAGAGAAGTGCTCAGAAAATCAGCAAGGATATAGAAAATTTAAACTTTGTCAACCAACTAGATATAATAGAAATTTATAAAACACTTGATCCAACAATAGTACAATACACATTATTTACAAATAAACATGGAATATTCACTAAGATAGACCATATGCTGAATCAGAAAATAAACTTTAAGAAATTAAGGAGAATTGAAATCCCACAATGATTTTTTTTCTTACCACAATAGAATTAACTAGTAATTGATAATAGAAAAATAATTAGAAAATCTGCAAATCCTTAGAAAGTAAACAAAACAATTATAAATAACTCGTGGGTCAAAGAAAAAGTCTCAAATGAAATTAGATAATATTTTCAATGAAAAAAAGAAAATACAAAATGTCAATATTGTGCAATGCAGCTGAAGCAGTGCTCAGAGGGAAATTTATATTTTTAATGCTAATACTACAAAGAAGAAAACACCTCAAATCAATAATCTCAGTTTCCAACTTAAGAAACTAGAAAAAAGAGCAAAATAAACTCAAAGCTGTAGAAGAAAGGGAATAATAATGAAAAACAGCAGAAATCAGTGAAATTAAGAAAATTTAAGGAAACCAAAAACTAGCTCTTTGAAAAATTCAATACAACAAATAAACTTGTAGCCAGACTGACAGAGAGAAATAGAAAGAGACATAAATCAACAATAGCTCATATAAAAGAATTAGTATAGAGTTTACAAACATTAAAAACAATGTAAGAATACAATGAAGAATATTATGTAAAGAAATTCAAGTTAGTTGAAATGGACCAGTTCCTTGAAACCCACGAACTATTAAACTTTACCCAAAATTAAAAGAATAAATAGACAACATGAATAGTTCAGTATCTTTTAAAATTTTCTTGTGTTAATTTATTGTATTAATGTGTTAATACATTGATTTTGTTGTATTAACGTACTTCCTGTATTAATGTATTAAAATTATAGGTGCATATATTTATGAGGTAACAAGTAATGCTAGGATGATTGAATACAATGTGAAATGATTTTATCAAGCTAATTAACATATTCAACACCTCACCTCAAATATCAAACATTTTGTACAATGAGAGCATTTGAAATTTAATTTTAGTAATATTGAAGTGTGCATTACTTATTAGCTATATTTAATAAATATAGCTGTGAATAGCTCTGAAAAAGATCAAGCGAATTCCTCCTATCTAACTGAAGTTATTGTACCCTTTATTATCATTTCCCTGTTTCCCTCACCCTCTTCTCTAGTAGCCATCATACTATATGCTGCTTCTATGAGTTTAATTGTTTTAGATTGCACATATGAAATGTTTTTCTGGATTTGGTTTATTTTGCTTAGCATAACATTCTCTGATTTCATTCATGTCATCATAAATGACAGAATTTCTTCTTTTTTATGGCTGAATAATATTCTACTGTCCAGGAGGCAGAGCAAGATGGTTGAACAGGAACAGCTCCAGTCTCCAGCTCCCAGCGTGTGCAACACAGAAGACCGATGATTTCAGCACTTTCAACTGAGATACTGGGTTCATCTCACTGGGGAGTGCGGGACAATTGGTGCTGGTCAGGTGCTGCAGCCCGACCAGTGAAAGCTGAAGCAGGGCGAGGCATCACCTCACCTGGGAAGTGCAAGGAGGAAGGGAATCCCTTTTCCTGGCCAGGGGAACTGAGACATACAACACCTGGAAAATCGGGTAACTCCCACCCCAATACTGCCCTTTACCAAGGGTTTTAGCAAACGGGCACGCCAGATTTTAGGGCAAGGCAGCAGCGATGCTGGGGGAGGGGTGCCTGCCATTACTGAGGCTTAAGTAGGTAAACAAAGCCACTGGGAAGCTCCAATTGGGGGGAGCCCACAGCAGCTCAAGGAGGCCTGCCTGTCTCTGTAGACTCCACCTCTGGGGACAGGGCACAGCTAAACAAAAAAAGAAAAGCAACAGAAACCTCTGCAGACGCAAACGACCCTGTCTGACAGCTTTGAAGAGAGCAGTGGTTCTCCCAGCATGGAGGTTGAGATCTGAGAACATACAGACTGCCTGCTCAAGTGGGTCCTTGATCCTGAGTAGCCTAACTGGGAGACATCCCCCACTAAGAGCACACCAACACCACACTCCTCACACGGTGGAGGACACCGCTGAGAGGAAGCTTCCAAAGCAAGAATCAGACAGGTACACTGGCTGTTCAGCAACATTCTATCTTCTGCAGTCTCTGGTGCTGATACCCAGGCAAACAGGGTCTGGAGGGGACCTCAAGCAATCTCCAACAGACCTACAGCTGAGGGTCCTGACTGTTAGAAGGAAAACTAACAAACAGGAAGGACGCCCACACCAAAACCCCATCAGTACGTCAACATCATCAAAGACCAGAGGCAGATAAAACCACAAAGATGGGGAAAAAGCAAGGCAGAAAAGTTGGAAATTCAAAAAATAAAAGCGCATCCCCCGTCCAAATGAACACAACTCATCGCCAGCAACGGATCAAAGCTGGAAGGAAAATGACTTTGATGAGATGAGAGAATAAGGTTCCAGTCCATCAAACTTTTCAGAACTAAAGGAGGAATTATGTACCCAGCGCAAAGAAACTAAAAATCTGGAAAAAAGAATGGAAGAATGGATAACTAGAATAATCAATGCAGAGAAGGCCGTAAATGAAATGACAAAGATAAAAACCATGACATGAGAAATACGTGACAAATGCACAAGCTTCAGTAATGGACTCGATCAACTGGAAGAAAGAGTACCAGCAATTGAGAATCAAATGAATGAAATGAAGTGAGAAGAGAAGTCTAAAGAAAAAAGAGGAGAAAGAAACGAACAAAGGCTTCAAGAAGTATGGCATTATGTGAAAAGATCAAATCTACGTCTCATTGCGGTACCTGAAAGTGAGGGGGAAAATGGAACCAAGTTGGAAAAAACTCTTCAGGACATCATCCAGGAAAACTTCCCCAAACTAGAAAGGCAGGCCAAAATTCAAATTCAGGAAATAAAGAGAATGCCACAAAGATAATCCTCGAGAAGAGCAACTCCAAGACACGTAATTGCCAGATTCACCAAAGTTGAAATGAAGGAAAAAATCTTAAGGGCAGTCAGAGAGAAAGGTCGGGTTACCCACAAAGGGAAGCCCATCAGACTAACAGCAGATCTCTTCA
>NW_016830021.1:6610-22366 GCF_001698545.2 Rhinopithecus bieti
AAATGCTCATCATCACTGACCATCAGAGAAATGGAAATCAAAACCACAATGAGATACCATCTCACACCTGTTAGAATGGTGGTCTTTACAAGGTCAGGAAACAACAGGTGCTGGAGAGGATGTGGAGAAATAGGAACACTTTTACACTGTTGGTTGGATTTTAAACTCGTTCAACCATTATGGAAAACAGTATGGCAATTCCTCAGTGGTCTAGATCTAGAAGTATCATATGACCGAGCCATCCCATCACTGGGTATATACTCAAAGGATTATAAATCATGCTGCTATAAAGACACATGCACCTGCATGTTCATTGTGGCACTATTCACAATAGCAAAGACTTGGAATAAACCCAAATGTCCATCAGTGACAGACTGGATTAAAAAAATGTGGCACATATCCACCATGGAATAGTATGCAGCCTTAAAAATGGATGAGTTCCTGTCCTTTGTAGGGACATGGATGCAGCTGGAAACCATCATTCTCAGCAAATTATTGCAAGAACAGAAAGCCAAACACTGCATGTTCTCACTCATAGGTGGGAACTGAACAATGAGATCACTTGGACTCGGGAAGGGGAACATCACACACTGGGGCCTATTATGGGGAGGGCAGAGGGGGGAGGTATTGCATTGGGAGGTATTCCTGATGTAAATGACGAGATGATTGGTGCTGACGAGTTGATGGGTGCAGCACACCAACATGGCACAAATTTACGTATGTAGCAAACCTGCACATTATGCACATGTACCCTAAAACTTAAAGTATAATAATAATAAATAAGTTTGTAGCAAAAAAAAATTCTACTGTCTATACATACTATAATTTCTTTATTAATTCATTTATGAAAGCTTAGGTTGATTTCATAACTTGGCTATTGTGAATACTACTGCAGTGAACATTAGAGTGCAGACATGTCTTCAACATACTGATTTCAAATCTTTCAGGTAAATACGCAGAAGTGAGATTGCTGAATTGTATGCAAATTCTTTCATTTTTTTGAGGAACCTTTGTACTTTTTTTCATGGCTGTACTAATTTACATTATCATCAACAGTATACAAACATTCCCTTTACTCTATATCTTTTCTCAGACTTACCTACATCTTTTGCATAACAGCCTTCCTAGCAGGTGTGAGGTGGTATCTCACTGTGGTTTTAATTTGTATCTCCCTAATGATCAATGATGTTGAGCATTTTCATTTAGTTGTTAGCTATTTGTATGTCTTCTTTTGAGAAATGTGTATTCTGGTCTTTTCCCCATTTCTTAATTGAATTATTTGTTTTCATACTATAGAGCTGAGTTACTTATATATTTTGGATATTAATTCCTTTTCAAATATACTTGCAAATATTTTTTCCCAATCCATAGATTGTCCCTTTAGTTTTGTTTCCTTTGTTGTGTAGACACTTTTTATTTTGATGTAATCCTCTTGGTCTTTTTTTGCTTTTGTTTCCTGTGCTTTTGGTGTCATATCTAAAAAATATTGCCCAGACCAATGTTGTGCAGTTTCCCACCCTATGGTTTTCACTAGTAGTTTTATGCTTAAGGTCTTATGTTTTCAGGTCTTATGTTTAAGTCTGTAATCTATTTTGGGTTGGTTTTGTATATGATGTCAGTTAAGGATCCAATTTTATTCTTTTGCATATGGATATCCAGTTTTCCCAACATTATGGAAAAGACAATCCTTTTCCTATTGCATATTTTGGCACCTTTATCAAAATCAATTGTCTGTAGATGTGTGAGTACATTTCTGGGACCTTTATTTTATTCCATTAATCAACGTGTCTATTTTTTATGCTAGTACTGTGCTGTTTTAATTACTATCTCTTTGATGTATAGTTTGATGCTTTCAGCTTTGTTCTTTTTGTTCATAACTGCCTTGCAATTTGAAGCTTATCATGATTCTATCCGAATTTTAGGAATTTTTTCTGTTTCTATTAAAAACGACATTGGAATTTTGTCAGGGATTGAATCTGTGGACACTTTGGGTAGTTTGGACATTTTAACAATTTCAATTCTTCCAATTGATGAACACAAGATATCTTTTTGTTCATTTGTATCTTATTCAATTTCTTTCATTGATGTTTTATAGTTTTCAATGTACACATCTTTCATCTCCTTGGTTAGATTTATTCTCATTTTTGTTTTTGCTATAGTAAATGGGATTATTTTCTTTATTTCTTTTATAGAAAGTTTATTGTTAGTCTACAGAAACACTGCTGATTTTTGTATGTTGATTTTGTACCCTGCAACTCTACTGAATCTGTTGACCAATTATAACAGCTTTTTTTTTTTTTTTTTGTGGAATCTTCAGAGTTTTCTACATATAAAATTGTGTAATCAGTAAACAGCAACATTTTACTTCTTCCTTTCAAATTTGGATGTCTTTTATTTATTTTTCTTGCCTTATTGCTAAGTTAAAAACTTGCAATAATTGTTGAATAGAAGTGGAGAGAATGGGCACCCTTGACTTGATCCAGATCTTAGAGAAAAAGCTTTCAACTTTGCCCTGTTCAGTATGATGTTATCATGGGTTTGTTGTATATGGGTTTTATTGTGTTGAGGTACATTTCTCCTATACATTATTTCTTGAGAGTTTTTATCATGAAGGGATGTTGACTTTTGTCACATGCTTTTTTCTGCATCTAATGAGATGATAATATCATTTTTGTCTTTCATTCTTTTAATGTGGTATATCATATTTATTGATTTTTTATATTAAACCATCCTTGTATTACAGTGATAAATGCCACTTAATCATGGTGAGTGATCCTGTTAATGTGTTGTTGAATTTTGTTTGCTAGCATTTTGTTGAAGATTTTTACACCTATATTCATCAAGGATATTCTCCTGTAGTTTTCTTGTGATATCTGTCTGGCTTTGGTATCAGGGTAATGCTAGTCTTGCAAAAAAGATTTGGAAGTGCTGCCTTCTCTTTGATTTTTTGGAAGTTTGTGGAGAACTGACATTAGTTCTTTAAATGTTTTTTAGAATCTAGCTGTGAAGACATCAGGTCCTGGGCTTCTCTTTGATTGAAGAATTTTTGTTACTAATTAAATGTCCTCACTTATTATTGGTCTGGTATATGTCTAGTACTTTATCCATTTCTTCTAGGTTATCCATTTTTGGCAGATAATTATTTACAATAGCCTCTTATGATGCTTTGCATTTATGTGGTATCAGTTTTTAATGTCTCCTCTTTCATTTATTAGAACTGATAAACAAATTCAGTAAAGTTTCAAGATACAAAATCAACCTACACATTTAGTAACATTTCTATATGGCAACAGTGAACAATCTGAAAAAGAGATTAAGAAAGTTATCAGTTTTTCAGTAACTACAAATAAAATATAATACCTCGGAGTTAACCAAAGAAGTGAAAGATCTCTACAATGAAACCTATAAAACATTGATGAAAGAAATTAAAGAGGACATGAAACAATGGAAATATATCCCATGTTTATGGATTGGAGGAATCAATATTGTTAACATGTCCATACTACCCAAAGCAATCTACAGATTGAAAACACTCTCTGTCAAAACACTAATGACAATCTTCACAAAAACAGAAAAAAATCCTAAAATTTATATGGAACCATAAAAGACTCAGAATAGCCAAATCTATCCTGAGGGAAACAAAACGAAACAAAACAAAACTGTAGAAATCACATTACCTAACTTCAAATTATATTACAGAGCTATAGAAAAAAAACAAAAGAATGGTACTGATATAAAACAGAGACACAGACCAATGAAACAGGATACAGAACCCAGAAACAAACATATACATCAACAGTGAAGTCATTTTTGACAACGTTCTTGAGAACATAAATTGGGGAAAGGACTGTCTCTTTAATAAATGGCATTGGAAAAACTGAATATACTTATGCAGAAGAATGAAACTAGACCCCTATATCTCTCCATCTACAAAAATCAAATCAAAATAGATTAAGGACTTAAATCTAAGACCTTAAACTATGAAACTACTACAAAAACATTGGGGAAACTTTCCAGGACATTGAGCTGGGCAAAGATTTGTCAAATAATATCCCACAAGCACCAGCAATCAAAGCAAAAATGATAAAATGGGATTACATCAAGTAAAAAAAACTGTCTGCACAGCAAAGGAAATAATCAACAAATTGAACAGACAATCCACATAATGGTAGAAAATGTTTGCAAGCTATCCATTTGACAAAGGATTAATAGCCAGAACGTATAAGGAGCCAAACAACTGCATAGGAGTAAATCAAATAATCTAATTTAAAAATGGGCAGAAAATATGCATAGACATTTCTCAAAAAAAGACATAAAAATGGCAAACAGGTATATGAAAAGGTGCTCACCATCACAGATCATCACAGAAATTAAAATCAAAACTACAATAAGATATCCTCTTACCCCAGTGAAAATGGCTTGTATCCAAAAGATAGGCAATAACAACTGCTGGTGAGGATGTGAAGAAAAGGGAACACTTGTACACTGTTACTGGAAGTCTAAATTAGTACAACCACTATGGAGAAGAGTTTGGAAGTTCCTCACAAAACCAAAAATAGGGCTACCATATAATCCAGCAATGCCAGTACTAGGTATACACCCAAAAGAAAGGAAATCAGTATATCAAAGATATATCTGCACTCCCACGTTTACTGCAGCACTATTGACAATTGCTAAGATTTGGAAGCAAACTAAGTGTCTATCAACAGATGAATGGATAATGAAAGTGTGGTACCTATATGCAATGGAGCACAATTCAGCCATAAAAAGAATGAGATCCTGTCATTTGTTAAGTGTGATGTCATTTTTAAGTGTCAAGTGGAATAAGCCAGTGACAGAAAGACAAGTTTCACCTGTTCACACATATTTGTTGGAGCTAAAATTTAAAATAGTTGAACTGATGAACATAGAGTGTTGAAGGATAGTTACTAGAGGATGAGAAAGGTAGTGGGTGGGGAAAAGTGAGGATGCTTATCGAGTACAAAAAATATTTAGAAAGAATGAGTAAGATCCATTCACCCTGATGTGATTAATACACAATACACATTTGTATCAAAATATCTCATGTAACCCATAAAGATATACACCCACTATGTACCTCAAAAGTTAAAATTAAAATTAATTTTAAAAGGCCAGATGAATACAATACAGGAGAAGAAAATGTTAGACCAGTATTTTCATGAACATAGACCTGAAAACACTCAACAAAATATTGGTGAGTTGAATCCATCAACATAAAAAATGATTACTGATGACAGGATCAAATCTGCACATATCAATATTAACCTTCAATGTAAATGGGCTAAACGCCCTAGCTAAAAGGCACAGAGGGGCAAACTGGATAAGGAAGCAAGACCCAATGGTATGCTGTCTTCAAGAGACCCATCTCACATGCAATGACAAACATTGGCTCAAAATAAAGGAATGGAGAAAAATCTACCAAGCAAATGGAAAACAGAGAAATCAGAGGTCACAATTCTAATTTCAGATAAGATAGACTTTAAATCAACAAAGATCAAAAAAGCCAAAGAAGGGTATTACATAATGGTAAAGGTCTTCTTCATATACATATACATGCATGCAAAACAAGAGCACTCAGATTTATAAAGCAAGTTCTTAGAGACTGTAAAAAAGACATAGAATCCCACACAATAATAGTGGGAGACTTCAACAATCAACTGACAATATTAGATCATCAAGACAGAAAATTAAGAAAGATATTCTGCACCTGAGCTCAACACTGAACCAAATGGATCTGATAGACATCTATAGGACTCTCCACCCCAAAACAAGAGAATATGCATTCTTCTCATCTCCACATGGCACATACTCTAAAATTGACCACACAGTCAGACATAAAACAATCCTCAGCAAATGCAAAAGAACAAAATTATACCAACCATTCTCACAGACCACAGTGCAATAAAATAGAGTTCAAGACTGAGAAAATTGCTCAAAATCACATAATTATATGGAAATTAAACAACCTGCTCCTGAATGACTTTTGAGTAAATAATGAAATTAAAGAAGAAATCAAGATGTTCTTTGAAACTAATGAGAACAAAGATACAATGTACCAGAATCTTTGGAAGGCAGCTAAGGCACTGTTAAGAGGAACATTTGTAGTACTAAATAGCCACATGAAAAGGTTAGAATTATCTCAAATTAACCTAACATCACAACAAAAAGAACTAGAGATGAAAGAGAAAAACTGACCCCAAAGTGAACAGAAGACAAGAAATAAACAAAATCGGAACTGAACTGTAGGAGATTGAGATGCAAAATAAACATTAGAAACACCAATAAATTCAGAAACTGAGTGGTTTTTCAAAAAATTAATAAGATAGACTACTTGTAGAATAATACAGTATAAAAGACAAAAGAACCAAATAAACATAATCAGAAATGACAAAAAGAGATATAACCACTAACCATAATAAATACGAATAATTGTCAGTCACTATTATGAACACCTCTATGCACAGAAACTAGAAAATCTAGGAGAAAATGATAAATTCCTGGACACATATTCCATTCCAAGACTGAACCAGGAAGAAATTAAAAGATTGAACAAACCAATAATGAGCTCTGAAATTTAATCAGTAATAAATAGCCAACCAACCAATAAGAGCCTTGGACCAGACTGATTCACAGCCAAATTCTACCAGATGTACAAAGAAGAACTGGTATCATTTCTACTGAAACTGTTCCAAAAAATTGTGGAGGAGCGACTTCTCCCTAACTCATTCTATGAGTTATCACCCTGATAGCAAAACTTTGCAGAAACACAACAGAAAAAAAAAAACAAAAACAAAACATCAGGCCAATATCTTTGATAAATGTTGATGCAAAAATCCTCAACAAAATACTAGCAAAATGCACCCAGCATCACATCAAAAACTTATCCCCTACAATCAAGTAGGCTTTATCCTTGGAATGCAAGGTTCGTTCAACACAGGCAAATCAATAAATGTGATTCATCACATAAACAGAGCTAAAGAAAAAGCTCACATGATCACCTCAACAGATGCAGAAAAGGCTTTCAATAACATTCAACACCTCATCATGTTAAAAACTCTCAAAAAACTGGGTATTCAAAAAGCATACCTCAAAAAATCAAGAACCATCAATGACAAACTCATAGACAACATGATACTAAATGGACAAAAGCTGGAATCAGTTCCCTTGAACACTGGCAGAAGACAAGGTTGCCCTCTGTCACCACTCCTATTCAAAATAGTATGTAAAGTCCTGGCCAGAGCAATCAGGCAATGGAAAGGAATAAAACACATCCAAATAGGAGGAGAGGAAGTCAAACTATCCTTGTTTGCAGATAACATGATTCCATATCAATAAAACCCCATAGTCTCAGTCCTAAAGCTCCTTAAGCTGATAAACAACTTTAGCAAGGTAGCAGTATACAAAATCAGTGTATGAAAATCACTGGCATTCTTATACACCAAGAACAGCCAAGCCAAGATCCAAATCAACAATGCAATACCATTCACAATAGACATGAAAAGAATAAAATACATAGGAATTCAGCAGACTGGGGAGGTGTAAGAGCTATACAATGAGAATTACAAAGACACAGCTCAAAGAAATAGAGATGAGATAAACAAATGTAAAAATATTTCATGCTTCTAAATAGGATGAATCAATATTGTTAACAAGTCCATACTGCCCAAAGCAATTTGCAGATGTAATGCTATCCTTATGAAATTTCCAATGGCATTCTTCACAGAATTAGAAAACCTACTTTAAAATTCACATGAAAACAAAAAGAAGCCCAAATAGCCAAGGCAATCCTAAGCAAAACAACAAAGTGGGTGACCTCACACTACCTGAATTCAAAATATACTATAGGGATACAGTAACCAAAATGGCATATAAAAACAGGCATATAAACCAGTGGAACAGAATAGAGAGCCCAGAAAGGAGGTGGCATAACTACAACCATAGATCTTTGACAAACCTGACAAAAAAAAAAAAAAAAAAAAGGGGAAAAAAAACTTAAATGTAAAACTCAAAACAATGAAAACCATAGAAAAAATTCTAGGCAATACTATTCATGACATAGACACAGGAAAAGGTTTCACGACGGAGACACCAAAAGCAATTGCAATGAAAGCGAAAATTAACAAATGGGACCTAATTAAACTAAAGAGCTTCTGCACAGCCAAAGAAACGATTATCATAGTGAACAGACAACCTACAGAATGGGAGATTTTTTTTTTTCAGTCTATCCATCTGACAAAGGTCTAATATCCAGGGTCTACAAGGAACTTAAACAAATTTACAAGAAACAAGCAAACAACCCCATTAAAAAGTGGGCAAAGGACATGAGCAAACACTTTTCAAAAGAAGACACCCATGCAGTCAAAATAAACATATGAACAAAACCCTCAACATCACTAATCATTAGAGAAATGCAAATCAAAACCACAATGAGATACCATCTCACAACAGTTAGAATGGCTATTATTGAAAAGTCAAAAACAACAGATGCTGGCAAGGTTGCAGATAAAAAGGAACACTTTTATACTGTTGGTGGGAGTGTAAATTAGTTCAACCATTGTGGAAGACAGTGTGAAAATTCCTCAAAGCCCTAGAGGCAGAAATATCATTTGACCCAGCAATCCCATTACTGTATATATAATCAAAAGAATATAAATCATTCTATCATAAAGATACATGCACATGTATGTTCATTGCAGCATATTCACAATAGTGAAAATGGGCATTTAGGAATCAACCTAAATGCCCATTGGTGATAGACTGGATAACAAAAATGTGGTACATATACACCATGGAATAGTATGGAGCAATAAAAAGGAATGAGATCATGTCCTTTGCAGGGACATGGATGGAGTTGGAAGCTATTACCTTCAGCAAACTAACACAGGATATGAAACCAAACACCACATGTTCTCATTTATAAGTGGGAACGGAACGATGAGAACACATGGACACAAGTGGGGAACAACACACACTGGGGCCTGTTGGAGGAGGGTGTGGAGGAGGGAGAGCATCAGGAAGAATAGCTAATGGATGCTGGGCTTAATACCTAGGTGATGGGATGATCTATGTGGCAAACCATGATGGCACATGTTTACATATGTAACAAACCTGCACATCCTGCACATGTAACCCTGAACTTAAAGCAAAATTTGAAGAAAAAAAGGAAAAATGTCAGAAATATATGTTGGAGGGGTTGCAGAGAAAAGGGAATGCTTATATACTGTTGGTGGGAATGCAAATTAGTTCAACCTTTGTGGAAAGCAGTGTGGAAATTCCTCAAAGACCTAAAAACAGAATTACCATTCTATCCAGCAATCCAATTACTGGGTATATACCTAAAAGTACATAAATCTTTTTATCATAAAGACAACTGCTCACATATGTTCACTGTAGCAGTATTCAAAATAACAAAGACATAGAGTCAACCTAAATGCTCATCAATGGAAGAGTTGGATAAAGAAAATGTGGTACATATACACTATGTAATACTATGCAGCCATAAAGAAGAATAAGATCATGTCCTTTGCAGGAACATAAAGAAGAATAAGATCATGTCCTTTGCAGGAACTTCTTTATGCAGCCATAAAGAAGAATAAGATCATGTCCTTTGGATTGAGCTGGAGAGCATTATCCTTAGCAAACTAACAGAAACAGAAAACCAAATATTGCATGCTCTCACTTATAATTCTGAGCTAAATGATGCAAACATATGGACACAAAGAGAGGAACAACAGACACTCGGGCCTACTAGAGGTTGGAGGGTGGAAGGAGGGAGAGGAGCAGGAAAAGTAACTATTTGGTAATATGCTTAGTATCTGTGTGATTAAATAATCTGTACATCAAACCCCTGTGATACAAGATTACTTACGTAGCAAACCTGCACGCACACCCCTGAACCTAAAATAAAAGCCAAAAAAATGAATATGCTTAATGGCATTGAAGTGTACACTTAAAAATGGTTAAAATAGTAAATTTTATGTTATCTATATTTTACCACAATACAAATTTGATCAAAACAAACAAAAAAGAAAAATGGTTAATGCACCATGACCACGTGGGACCTATCCTATTAATGCAAGGCTGATTCCATATTAGAAAGTCCATCAATGCAACCCACCATATTATAAACAGAAGAAAAATTGCATAATAATATCAATGGATTAAGTAAAAGCATTTAACAAAATTCAACATCTATTCTTTATAAAAACTCAGTAAACTAAGAATAGAAGAGAATTATCTTAACCTGACAGAGGACATCTACAAAATGCCTATAGTTGATATCATATTTAATGATGGAAAACTAAATGCATCCTCCTTAAATTTCATAACAAGTCAATGATCTCCATTATCACCACTGCTATTCAATATTGTTGTAGAAGTCCTACCCAGTGCAAGAGGGCAAAAAAATGAAGGGCATAAAGTCTGAAAAGAAAGAACTGAAACAGGCTCTATTTACAGACAATATGAATTTGTACATAGGAAATCCCTAGGAATCTACAAAGAAATGCCCAGGACTAAGAAGCAAATTGAATGCAGCCACAGGTTATTAGGTCAATTTACAAAACAAATTATATATCTATATACTAGCAGCACACAATGAGAGAAGAAAATTTTAAAGTGAATAAAATTTAGAATAGCTCAGAAAATATAAGGTATAAATCTAACAAAGCAATTGCAGTACCTGTTGCTCAAAACTACAAAGTGCTGATGAAATAAATCAAAGATCTAAATAAAGAGAAACATAATGTGTTCATGGGTTGGAAGATTCAATGTCGCTAAGATTCAATTCCCTAAAATTGATCTATAGATATGACACAATTCTGATCAATATTCTAGTAAGTTTTTTTGTATATAGACAAACATATTCTAAAATTCAAATAAAAGGACAGAGAAACTAGAATCATCCAATCTTGATCAAAGAAAAAGTTGGAGAACTTACACTACTTGACTCTAAGACTTACTGTAAAGCTATAGTAATCGAAATAAGATGCTGTTGGTGACTGGATAAACACATAGAATGTGGACCAGAATAGAGAATACAGATAGAGACTCACAAATTATGGTCAACTGATTTTTGACAAAATTATAAGAACAATTCAATGAAGGAAAGATAACCTTTTAAAACAAATGGTGATAGAGCAATTGTTTACATCCATAAGAAGAAAAAAAATGTTTAAAAGGAAACTTGATATAAACCCCTATCTTATACAAAATTAACACAAAACAGATCACATATTTAAATATAAAATATAAAACTTTAAAGTTTGAGAAGAAAACTCAGGAGAAAATCTTTGGGACCTAGTGCTTTGTGAAGAATTCTTAGACAAGGCATCAAAACATAATTCATTAAAAAATGAATTGGACTTTGTCAAGATCAAAACTTCTACTCTTCAAAAGATCCTGTGAAGACAATGAAAAGATAAGCTATATACTGAGAGGAAATATTTGCAAGCCACATATCTGACAAAGAACTAGTGTCTAAAATAGAGAATGTTCAAAATTCAGCAAAATCAAAGAAACAAACAATCCAATTAGAAAATGGGCAAAAGACATGCACAGACATTTCAGTAAAAAGAATATACAGATGTTAAATAAACACAAGAACAGAAGTTCAACATCATTAGCTATTAGGAAAATGCAAAAAATGCAAATTTAGACGACAATGAGACACTGTGACACATTCACTAGAATGTCTAAAAACAAAATAAAACCCTGACAACACAAAATGCTGATGAGGATATGGAACACCTGGAATCCTCATACATTGATGGCAGGATTTTATTTTATTTTATTTTTTTCTTCAACTTTTATTTTAAGTTGAAGAATAAAATAAAATAAAATAAAATAAAATAAAATAAAATAAAATGTGCAGGATGTACAGGTTACATAGGTAAAAGTGTGCATGGTGTTTCGCTGCACAGGTCATTGATTGCAGCCACTTTGAAGAACAGTTTGAAGTTACTCACAAGGTTAAACACAGAGTTACCATATGACCCAGCCATTCTAATCCTGGGTATATGGGTAGGCAAGAGAAATGGAAACATATGCCTACACAAAAACTTGTACATAAATGTTCATAGCAGCAGTATTTATAATAGGCAAAAGGTGGAAACAAACTAAATGTCCTTCAATGGATGAATAGATAAATATAGTATATGCATAGAATGGAATGTTATTCAGCAATAAACAGGATACACTACAATATGAATGAATCTCAATGATATTATGCTCAGTGAAATAAGCTAGCCTTAGGAGGTTACATACTGTATGGTTCCATTTATATGGCATTCTTGAAAAGATAAAACTATAGTGATGAAGAACAGATCAATGGTGGTTGCCAAGGACTAGAGGGGGGAGGATACACCTGCAAAGGGGCAGCATGAGGGATCTTCTTCTAGGTTCTTACTAGCTTTTGCCTAGATTATTGCCTCAATCTTCCAAGTGGTCACTCAACCTCCAATTTTGCCGCTCCAATTTATTCTCAATTCTGTCACTACAGTGAATGCCAAACATCTTGTTCTCCCTTAGAACCAATTTCATAGCTATCAATTTCCTTCCATGTGTAGTCCCAATTCTTTGATTGGTTTACTGCAACATTCCTGAGCTGACTGCTATCAGCCTCTCCAGCTCCATCTCTCTTGGCTTTCTCATTCATAACCTCCTCTGTAGACTGACATTACAGTTCTTTTAGGGCCCCATGACTCCCTCTCCTCTGTGTTACTCCATTCACATGGATTGCCTACCTTTTCTCCTGCATCTGACTAACAGTACTTGGCTGAGATAACATTTCTGGAATGCATCCCCTGACCATGTCTTAGCTATTGTGCTGTCTCCTTTGTATTTCTCCAGCACTTGTGTTTACTTCTATGACTCCCCTACAAGACAGTTATTTTGGGGCCTATTTCCCCACAAAGCTAGTGGCATTTCCATGTTCTTGGGAGCACTGGGGAGACCCTTAAGCAGGCAGACCTTTACTGTGGTTAGCTGTGGCTGGCTCTTATCCCCTTGCACTCCTCAGGCCCTGGCTTTCAGCCAGGCTTTTATTTAGAGAATGGTATTTTCAAAACCAAACACTGGATATCCAGAAAGATAGTAAATGAATGAATGGATTTGAAAATTGCCTGATTTGCATCCATTCTCAGGTGGAAAGACTTCTGAAAGTCTTTTCCTGTAGCCAAGCAGCTGGGCGTCAGACTCTAAGACTTTGACAGGTATGAAAAGGGTTGTCAATCTGTTCCTTAATGGGGGGGCAGGGCTTCCTATTACGGATTCTTTCGTGTTTCATTCCTGTGCATTTTCAGGTATTGATTTTCTCTCAAGACCTGTCTATGTATCTGCATCAGTGCCTAATTTTATACATATATGTTCCTGCTGCTTTGGGGATAGTCAGGCGCCAGATGCTACTCAGGAGGCAACATTCATGGTGAGTCCCTGGTTCAGTTGGGAAGACGAAATTGCTTTAAGTCACTCACCAAGGGCAGGAAATCAGCCTTATGCTGAAAGATAGATCATGAATGATCTCTCTCACAGACATACACACCAGAAAAGAGGCTGAGCAATTCAGATTACAGAATATGGTCCTAGCTTTATGACTTACTTTTAGAAGTCTTGTCTCCTTCCTGGGCTTCAGCTCCCCATCTGAGTTATTAAAGGACTTGAGTGAGGTGGTTTCTGAAGCCCACATGAGCCTTAAGGACTATGGCTTCTCGAATAATAGAGTAAGGAGGTGGTGAGGACTAAGACTGATCGGGGTAGTGGTGAGGAGAAACGTTCAGATTCAGTAGGTATACGGAGGAACTGGGCATCCATATTTTAAAAGGTTCCCTAAATTATTGGAAACAGGTAGCTAATGGGAAATTGGTTTTGGTGGCTCCACTGAAGGTGAGCCTTCTATTTTCCCTCCCTTCCTTCCTTCCTTCCTTTCTTCCTTTTTCCCTGAGCACTCCTAGCTTTGTCCAATTCCCCACCTTCAACACAGTCATATGTTTCCAGAGAACTCCCCGGGCCTATTATTCAATGAAGGGTCCAGGAACTGTGATCTGGGCTTTTCTCTCTTGAGAAAGAGCCAAAATGATCATTCTTTTCATATGTGCTTTTTATGTATGTCAGTGTCTCCTAAATCTCTAATCTCAACTTGCTTTCTCCAGATCCAGGATATTTCCAAAATCCTAGCTGCCCTCACCATCTGGCTTCCTACAGATCCTATAATTCATTATGTCCAAGACAAAACTCATTATCCTCTCCTTATCCTCTCCTACTCTGTACTCCCACCTCTGAGGTAGAGCAGCCCCTCCTCTTCTATTCCATGTCTAGTTGAGTGGCACCACCATTCCTCTCAGTTCCCCAAAGTAGACTTCTCACCCTTTCTTACCATCTCCATTAGTCATTTTGAGTTTACACTTAGAACAGAAGTCATTAAATGTGATTGGGAGGTTTTGCATAAAAATGTGATTTCCCCTATTCCTGCAGGGTATTTATTGACTAGAACTGAGTATTAACTCCCTTTTGGCAAAGTTTATATCTCAATTGTCACAGTCCCCAGCACTCCCTGTAGTATTGCATTTAGCCCATTTCACTCATTTATGTTGTCTGCCTTGTTTCTCTGGGCATATGCATTAGTAATCATGGATTGGTATTGTCTTTTAATCTCTATCCTTGCTGCTGCTACCACCCAAGTTCATTCTCAGATTTAATCTATGACACTCTTTGACTTTTGCTTTCCTACTTTTAAACCATAGATAACTTACTGGGCTCTTGGCCAGCAGGTAATGTCCATCCACTTTGGCATGATCAAGGGAAGCCCTTTCAGATCTACCTCTTTATTTTCCACCATTTCCTCTCCTTAGGCTTACCCCAGTCACACCAATCTTGTTGCTATATCCCTAAGCACACGTTTTCTTGAACTTTCGCACATTGTTCTCTTTCTTGAAGCTCTTCAGGTTCTCCATCTAGAGAACCCTTTCTCAATCATTAAGGCTAAAATATATGCCACTTCTGTGAAGCATTCCCTGAGTCCCTTACCAGCTAGCTCCCCTTCTTGTGCACTGCACCTCAGGTATTGCATTAATTACTCCACATAAGGCAACAAGTTTATGAGGAAAAGAAACTTTTTTTTTTTACTAGATTGGTAGTTTTTAGAGGGCACAGCCTTCCTTAGCCCAATGCTCAGTATTTATTGAGTGAGTGAATCTCATCACTGCTTTCTGTGAAAAGACATCTGTTATCTTGAAAATCACAAGTTGGATGGTAGAAATGGGAGGACCTCCAGCGGCCTTGGATACACTTCTTTCTTTCTCTGAAGGGCTGGCATGTGGAAGAGGGAGGATCATTTGGATGATTTCCAAAGAGGAAAACCCAGGACACGTTAAAGGGAGGAAAGTTGCAGTCTTATCTAATGAAGACTTGTCTATTAAGACAAGCTGTCCAACAAAGGACCAGTAAACAGTAGGCCCTAAATGACCTCTTGTCAGAGATGCTGTGGGGAGAGTTCTGGACCCTTTTACTAGCGAATGAGAAGTTTACCCTCAGCTTTCAGAATTTTCCAATAGTTATGGGGCGGGGTGGAGGGAAAACGTCATTTTCGGCAGGGTTAGAGGTTGCACAGGATGACCTCTAAGATCCCTTCTGACCCTACAAGTCTATGTTTTTCTAGGCTTCAATTTCTCCACCTGTATCCTGCAGAGAAAAGTTCCTGTTCCTCTCTAACTCATGACTGTTATGAAAAAAAAAAAAAAA
>NW_016830021.1:24924-32085 GCF_001698545.2 Rhinopithecus bieti
TTTACGCCTTTCTCCTGCCTCAGCCTCCCGAGTAGCTGGGACTACAGACGCCCGCCACATCGCCCGGCTAATTTTTTGTATATTTAGTAGAGACGGGGTTTCACCGTGTTGGCCAGGATGGTCTCGATCTCCTGACCTCATGATCCGCCCGTCTCGGCCTCCCAAAGTGCTGGGATTACAGGCTTGAGCCACCGCGCCCGGCCTCAATTACAAATTTCTGTGGGCAAAACCACAATTTTAACATCTCATTTAAATCTTGCTTTTGCTCATTTATTCAACAAGTATTTGTTGTGTGCCTACTATATTAAAGACATTGAGGATACAGCAGTCCCTGCCCTCCCAGAGCCTCCAAACCATGCCTCTCCTAGTACCTATGGTGCTCCACATGGGACATGGAAATATTGTGCACTGCCAGGGGTGAGGCTCATATTACATCAGTCTCTGGATCTAGCACCCCAAGCAGTTCCTGGCACATGGTAGGTGTTTGGTAAGCCTGTTGAGTAAAGGAACTCTAAAACGCCAAGGTATGTTGTACTACACAAACTAAGATTAATTTGGAACGAAGCTCATCTGAATCATGGAATTTGGGAGAACTATATGCTGTTTGATGTTAGCACATACAATAGCATGAATTATCTACTCACATAGTGTGGGCTTGCCTTAATGAATACAGACTCGTTGGAACGTTAAATATGTGCAAATGTGTGTAGATCTGGTGGATGCAAAAATTCAAGGCCATAGTGGTGTTTCTCTTTTTAATTTTAGCAGCTATAAAAGGAAAGATTTTTTTCTTAAGTGGGCTACCGGTTTACTTGCAATCAGCTCAACAAACCTTTTGCACGTAGATGCAGCAAATCCATTACTGTTGGTGCTCAGTTAATAAGGCTTCACTCAACATGTGAAGTCAATGTTGAGTGACTGTATAGAATGGGGGTTAAGGACATGGCTGAAAGAGCTACACTGCTTGGTTCTGAGTCCCAGATTTACCACTTGCTAGGTGTGTGACCTTGACCAAGTCACTCATCCTCTCTGGGTCTAAGTTTTCTCATCTGTAAAATAGGGGATAATAATCATGATGACAGCACCTTCCTTCTAGGATTATTGTGAGGATTAAATGAGTTACTGTCTGTTAAGTACTTAATCCAGTGCCTGGAACAAAGTGAGATGCTCATAAGAGGGGTTTTGCTGATGTTATGATTGTTATACATGGCCATTGTGACTGTGTTGTCTGTCGGGGTGGGGGGCGGCACACAGATAGGTAGTGATTATCACTCCAGAAGGAAGGAACAGTAAAATCTTTCCCAGAAAATGCCAACTTCTAGCAAGAATAGGAACCTAACACTCTGAATAGGGTTAATCATGGCAACAGGATGAAGCCAAGCTGACGATATGAAATTTACCCCAGATACCTTCCAGGTGCTAATTTCTGTGCTATCTTTTATCTTTAACCCTTCCTAATGTTGTAACACTTCTAGGCTGTAACACTCCCCTGCACTTAGATGCAGGATTTGGCAAGAACAGCTTGGCCAGGGAGTTCTGCATAGTGTGCTTGCTGCACCAGTCCTAAAGGAATAATTGATAAAGCTGAGCAAGAGATCAAAAGGCAGGCCTCTGGTCTGCCTGAAGGGCATGGTGTCCCTTCTGCTCAATTACTTCAGGTCAAGGAAGAATGTCGATCTCGGCTTAGTGCTAGGCCAGGTGCGTTAAGGTTACTGAAAAACAGTGTCCTGTGGGTTTCCAATCAGAAATGCTAAGGTAAACCATTTTGAGCTGAAATGCAGGACAAGCCAAAGAAAAAGGGAGAAGCAAGCAGTTTGGGGCCTGAGGAGAACAGTGGGAAGAAGTTCCTTTTAGAGCAGGTGATTGGAAAGGAATGCCTTAGAGGTACCTAAGGCATGAGAAGCAGGGACATGTCTCCAATTCTTAAAGATGTAGACTGTCAGCAGAGAAATGCAAATCAAAACCACAATGAGATACCATCTCACACTAGTTAGAATGACGATCATTAAAAAGTCAGGAAACAACAGGTGCTGGAGAGGATGTGGAGAAATAGGAACACTTTTACACTGTTGGTGGGATTGTAAACTAATTCAACCATTGTGGAAGACAGTGTGGCAATTCCTCAAGGATCTAGAACTAGAAATACCATTTGACCCAGCCATCCCATGACTGGGTATATACCCAAAGGATTATAAATCATGCTGCTATAAAGACATATACACATGTATGTTTATTGAGGCACTATTCATAATAGCAAAGACTTGGAACCAACCCAAATGTCCATCAATGACAGACTGGATTAAGAAAATGTGGCACATATACACCATGGAATGCTATGCAGCCATAAAAAGGGTGAGTTCATGTCCTTTGTAGGGACATGGATGATGCTGGAAACCATCATTCTCAGCAAACTATCGCAAGAACAGTAAATCAAACACCGCACGTTCTCACTCATAGGTGGGAATTGAACAATGAGAACACGTGGACACAGGAAGGGGAACATCACACACCGGGGCCTGTCATGGGATGGGGGGAGGGGGGAGGGATAGCATTAGGAGATATACCTAATGTAAATGACGAGTTAATGGATGCAGCACAAAAATCTGTATGTAACAAACCTGCACATTGTGCACATGTACCCTAGAACTTAAAGTATAATAAAAAATAAATAAATTTAAAAAATATATGTAGACTGTCTGGAAAACATCTGATTTCTCTATATACCTCTGGGGATTAATATTACGTGCCTAGGAGTCCTACGAATAAATGAAAAATCTCTGAAAGAGGTCATTATCAAAACTGACCCCTTACTAGAAATTAATTTATCAGATCAAAGAGTTAGGAAACAGAGTTCTGTGGAAATGGGACACAGGCCAGGTCAGATATGATTAGGAAAAAGAAGAAAAAGCACTGATAACACATGGAATTTTCCCTAGAAGGAAAGCCTGAGTGGGGTGCCACAGTGGGTGTAGGCCTTTGGGACCCTGTGAGGAAGTGGCCATCTTAAGTGAGAAGATCACAGAAAATGAAGGTCAGAAGGCCTGGAAGGTCAATAACAGCAACAGCTAAGATTTTCTGACTGCTTCACCATGTCCTTTAGACTCACAATCACATTATAAAATAAGTATTTTTGCTTTTTCCATTTTACGGATGAGTACTGGGGTTAGAGAGGCAAAGCCAAAGCAAGTTGTCCAAGAACATATAGTAAGCAGTATCCACTTTCATACTTGACTGGCTGATTTCAGAGCCCAAGTTCTTCACCACTATTCTGCTACCTGTCCACTTCACCTAAATTCCTGCTCATCTTTCAGTGCACTTTCAGATTCTACCCTCTCTCTGAAGAAACCTAGCTAGCTCCCCTTCGACACTCTTCTGTTTGTCTTGTCACCTTCTGTTACACTTCTAGGCCGCACCATAATATTTAGTACTAACTAGCTGCTTTCTTGTTTGGTGGATGGTGTGTTTGTGTGTGTGTGTGTGTGTGTGTGTGTGTGTGTGTGTGTGTGAGAGAGAGAGACAGAGAGACAGAGAGACAGAGAGAGAGAGAGAGAGCGCCACAAAGTGTGGGAATCTTGAGGGGTTGTGTCTTTTCCCTCTGCCTACAGTAGAACCTAGTCTGGCCTGGGCAGAGAGCAGTAACCCATGAATAGAACCCTACTATTTTAGACAGGGTGGTCAGGGAAGGCCTCTCTGAGTGTGTGATGTGTGCCCAGAGATCTAAATGAAGAGCAGAAATGAGCCATGTACATGCTCTTCTGCACATGTTGCTCCCAATACACAAGTCTAAAAATAACTACATGCGCTGAGAGGTCACTTTTCATTAGATTTTTTTGCCAAGTTCAGGGTTTTTGAACTCTGGTTTTGGTGGAACCTCCTTAGAGGTCCCTTAGGATTCCCATGCCTACCTCATCTAGGGCACCTCCGTTCTGAGTTTCTTTATTTGTTTATTCTCTGATGCAAGGTTATATTTAAATGCAAGGTTATATTTGAATGAAAATGTTCTGAGGCTGCCTGCACTTCTTCTATCTTCCTGTCCACTCAGGCCCTCAACATATCTCCAGACTCTTCTCCTGCTTCCACCTTACCTTATAGATTCACCCAGTGCCTAGAGTGCCTGTCCCCAAGGAAATGTCTTACTTTGTCCCTACCTTGCTAGAAACCTACTTCTGTTCTTTTACCACTGCTGTCAGTAAAGGATAAGCTCCTTATCAGGGCTTATGAGGACTTTTCTGATTTGACCTGCCACTCTGGCCTAGGCCTAGCTCACCAGCCATACTGACAGAGCTGTAGTTCTCCAAATGCGCCACATCATTTGGGACTTCTACATACATTTGCAGGCACTGCACTCTCACATCATCCCTTGTATCTTGCCCATTAATACCAAGCTCAGTGTTATCTTCTCTCTGCGAGGCATTCCCCAACCCCAATGACAGCAGCAATCTTGGTCCCTCACTTCTCTTGCTACTACTACTGTACCTTGCAAAAACTTATATTAATACAATTTTCTCACTAAATTATAATGTATTCATCTTTTTCTATATCTGCCTTCCCCTCTACGTGGAACTCTGAAAGTCTGGGGGACTACATAACACTTGGACCCAGCTGGGAATCTACTGGGAAATGAGATGTCAAAGCTTCAGTACCATCTCTTGTCAACATTGGGATTGTGATCACAGCTAAACTATAGGACATGGGCTGATAAATGAGTACTCACCCCACCCTTGACTGTACTCTGGGAGGGTACTAGTATATCTAGAACACCAGTCCCCAATTAGGCCTTCTTTTTGACAACAGCTGTCTCCTCTGCTTATTCCTATGAATAGCTCTTTCTGAGAACCTTTAATGGAGTACTTTTTGTGTTTTGAGCACCCTCTAGAGACCACATTTTACCAATGCAGGCCGAGCTTTATGGCAAATTGATAGTTTTTACAACTTCAGGAATGCATCCCCTCAGGCATTTAAACTAATCTCTGTCCTAGCCTCCTTTTAAAAGGAAAAACTGGTATCAGCCACTGCAAAAACATACCAAATTGTAAAGACCATCAACACTATGAAGAAACCACGTCAACTAACAGGCAAAGTAACCAGCTAGCATCATAATGACAGGATCAAATTCACACGTAACAATATTAACCTTAAATGTAAATGGGCTAAATGCCCCAGTTAAAAGACACAGACAAGCAAATTGGATAAAGTGTCAAGACCCATAAGCTTGCTGTATTCAGGAGACCCATCTCACGTGCAAAGACACACATAGGCTCAAAATAAAACGATGGAGGAATATTTACCAAGCAAATGGAAAGAAAAAAAGCAGTCCTCATCTCTGAAAAAACAGACTTTAAACTAACAAAAATTTTAAAAAAAAGGCAAAGAAGGGAATTACATAATGGTAAAGGGATCAACACAACAGTAATAGCTAACTATCCTAAATATATATACACCCAATACAGGAGCACCCAAATTCATAAAGCAAGTTCTTAGAAACCTACAGAGAGACTTAGACTCCCACATAATAATAGTGGGAGACTTTAGCTCCCCACTGTCAATATTAGGCAGATCAATGAGACAGAAAATTAACAAAGATATTCAGGACTTGAACTCAGCTCTGGATCAAGCAGATGTAATAGACAACACAGAACTCTCCACCAGAAATCATCAGAATATACATTCTTCTCAGCACCACATTGCATGTATTCTAAAATTGACCACATAATTGGAAGTAGAACACTCCTCAGCAAATGGAAAAGAATCAAAATCATAACAAACAGTGTCTCAGACCACAGTGTAATGAAATTCAAACTCAGGATTAAGTAATTGACTCAAAACCACACTACTACATGGAAACTGAACAACCTGCTCCTGAGTGACTACTGTATAAATAAAGTGATATTAAGTCAGAAATAAATAAGTTTTTTTTGAAACCAATGAGAATGAAGATATGATGTACCAGAAACTTTGGGACACAACTAAAGCATTGTTTAGAGAGAAATTTATAACACTAAATGCCCACAGGAGAAAGTGGGAATGATCTAAAATCAACACCCTAATATCATAATTAAAAGAGCTAGAGAAGCAAGAGGAAACAAATTCAAAAGCTAGCTGAGGATAAGAAATAACTGAGATCACAGCAGAACTGAAGGAGATAGAGACACGAAAAACTCTTTAAAAAAATCCATGAATCTAGGGGCTGGTTTTTTCAAAAGATTAACAAAACAGACTGCTAGCCAGGCTAATAAAGAAGAAAAGAGGGAGGAATTAATATACACAGTAAAAAATGATAAACAGGAGATCACCGTTGACCCCATAGAAACACAAACTACCATCTGAGAACAGTATAAACACCTCTATGCAGATAAACTAGAAAATCTAGAAGAAACGGATAAATTCCTGTACACATACACCCGTTCAACATGAAACAAGGAAGAAGTCGAATCCCTGAGTAGACCAATAAAAAGTTCTGAAACTGAGGCAGTAATTAATAGCCTACCAACCAAAAAAAGCCCAGAACCAGATGGATTCACAGCCAAATTCTACCAGAGGTACAGAGAGGAGCTGGTACCTTTTTCTTTTTTCTGAAGCATTCCAAACAGTAGAAGAAGAGAGACTCCCCCACAACTCATTTTATGAGGGCAGCATCATCCTGATACCAAAACCTGACAGAGACACAACAATAAAAGAAAATCTCAGGCAAATATCCGTGATGAACAACCTCAATAGGCAAAATGAATCCATCAACATATCAAAAAGCTCATCCACCACGATCACGTCGACTTCATCCATGGGATGCAAGGCTGGTTCAACATATGTAAATCAATAAACATAATCCATCACATAAATAAAACCAACGACAAAAACCAAACGATTATCTCAATAGATGCAGAAAAGGCCTCCAATAAAATTCAACTTTCCTTCATGCTAAAAACTCACAATAAACTAGGCATTGATGGAACATATCACAAAATAATAAGAGCTGTTTATGACAAACCCAAAGCCAATATCATATTGAATGGGCAAATGCTGGAAGCAATCCCCTTGAAAACTGCCACAAAACAAGGATGCCCTCTCTCACTACTCCTATTCAAAATAGTATTAGAAGTTCTGGCCAGGGCAATCAAGGAAGAAAAAGAAATAAAGGGTATAATAGGAAGAGAGGAAGTCAAA
>NW_016830022.1:0-1596 GCF_001698545.2 Rhinopithecus bieti
GTTGGTCTCAACTGACCCAAAGAGCAAGAAAGAAAATTAAATTTACACAGCACACAATAGACTCAATCCGAAATGATAATTAGACAGTCACTTTCAACCCTCCTGTACTATCTGCTCAGCCCAAACTAATGAAAGGACTTTTGTGCCCAGGGACCAAGCACAGTCTGGGAAACCAGGTGCTAAAAGCATTATATCTGAATTAGCAATACCCAAAGGCACATGTTCACATTTTTACTTTTCTGTCGCAGCCCTTACAAGCTGCCTTTGGATTCCAAAGGTATAATCACTTCTATGGTGAACAGTCACCAAACTCCAACGTTTACCAACATCATACAAGAATTCCCAAAGCTAGAAAGACACCATACAGGTCATGGAAGCTGTCACAATGACACTAAATAGTTCACTAGCTCCATAACTATATAGGATTAGCAAACATACTTTAATACATGTATTCCTAAAATTCAGTAACTGCAGATATTTCATGTTAGCTATGTAGTAATACGCACTAGAGGCAATAATGTGCTGCCAACTTCTTGACAACTACAGATTTATGAAAATATATTGAGAATATATTGGAAATTCAGAATCTATAATAAAAAACTGTTCTTTCTTAAAAAGCAGAATTTGTTTATACAATAACCTCAAGAAACCTTTGCAACTTCCCTGTAATGGAATATTGATGATAAATTATGAGGAAGGCAATAAAAAGAGACCAAATAAATCCCTAGAGCACCTGAGTTGACTCACTTCTTCATGACGTACTAACAGCAAATATTAACTGAGCATTTTTCATGTGTCAGATGCTTTCAAACCCACTGAAAAGTTACCACACGGGCTTAATGCCTTAGTATGGAGGTACAGCTCACTGATACACAAGGTCATAGCAAAGAAAAGCCAAAGTAACCACAATTGTCCATATTTTTATTTCCCTGTATTAACATTAGCCTCATGTAGTTAGTTTATTCTCTTTTCTTTTGATTCTGGCTTTGTGGAATCATGAAGGAATACAAGACACATGTTCACTGACAAACAGTCTGATCACTATGTATAATCTCTATATTCTGAGATATTCCCGTCTTTGGGGCAGGATGAGTGGGGTAGAGGAAAAGGTAACTAAAAGTGATTATCACTGAAACTTTACTGCTTATCAACTATGCAACCTGAGTAAGTCACAATGTGCTCTGAAATCTAAAGCAAATCGTAAACCTCGATAAATGTTCAAGAGGCCATGAATAAGAACAGAGGATGTGCTTTTCTATACCTTACCTTTAACAACTAACCTAACTCAAATGCAGGAAATTATTGGCTATTGATAAAAACATATGTATTTGTTTCAAACACTAAACTTTGCATAAGATGTGAATCATAGTCTACTTCCTTAGTTTTTTTTTATCTTTCTACCAATGTAATTTTGACATATTACTTCTTAAAATGTGCCAAACCATTACCTTAGAAGTTTGTTTTTTAGCTTTCAGTCATAGGTCTCCGCAAGACACTTTGTATTCTGCTCCCATCTTCTAAGTTCTCACTCATGCTTTTAATTTTTTCTTCGCTTAGTTTCTGGGTTCTGAAGTTAGCAATATATATATATATATA
>NW_016830022.1:5799-8005 GCF_001698545.2 Rhinopithecus bieti
TTATCTCAAAGATCTGTGCATTCAACCTTCTTTTTTATAGCTGAATCAAGCCCTCTTTCCAGAAATGCTATAGAAAATTTTACAGTGGGTGCCCTTAGACAGAAACCACCAAGTCTCATTGAGAAGCTCCAAGCAAGAGTAGGCACTAGGGGGAAGACTTCCTACTTTTAACATCTGGCAACAGCAGTTTTAAATATGTGTTTGAAATACTGCTGTACATCGTAGACTGCCCAGTCTAAGACACACACTTGGAAAAGAAATAAGATTTCTTAAAGGGGTAGATAGAACCCCACTTGCCAACACAAACTCCCTATCACTCCTCATCCTCTTCATAGCCTTCGCAGTGATGAGCTCAAATGGACACTTGGATGACCCTTGGGGTGCTGGTGACTCCTTCACCCCAAAGATCTTTACACTTGCTCATTTACTTGGCTCCATCCAATGGCAGCACACTGACTTTGATTTCCAATCTCCACCTGAAACCTCATTCTACAATTCTGCACTCCTGGTCCATCTTTATTCATACACCTGCCAGTCTCTCCAGGTATCGTTTTTGATCACTGAGGTTACCACTCAACCCTCCCTTTCTCCCCAGGTTACCAGCCACCAACCGTCTCCTCTGCTTGCCTTTACTACACAGGAGAACCACAGAATCTTCAATTAAATAAGCTGCCTTTCTCAAGGAATTTAGAAATTTCTGTTCCATAGAAATTACAAGAGAAATATTGTAGGTTAATCCCATCTCTGCATTAGTGTTGTACCTCTATTAGGATGCCACCTCAAATGAATACATCATGACGTCTGGTTCTAATAAGCTCCTAATCATCCTGGGGAGGATTCTTCAAATTGGAAGCAACATGTCCTTCTTTATTGTACCCCTTATATTTTAACTATTAAGCAGATGCCAGGATTTGACTCAGCCCATGGAAAGTCCCTGTGTCACATACTGACATGTGTTAGAAAGTCCAGTTTTCTATTGTTCCCGTGGCCAGGACATTGATTACTATTTACTACTCATGAATTCAAACAATTGTCTTTTTTGGACTGATTGAGCAGTTTGGAAAATCTGCTTTTGTAGAATCTGTGGAGGGGTATTACAGAGTGCATTGAGGTCTGTGGTGGAAAAGGAAATAGCTTCAGATAAAAACTTGAAAGAAGCTTTCTGAGAAATTGCTTTGAGAGGTGTGCATTCACCACACTGAGTTTCACTGTTTTTTTGATCCAGGAGTTTGGAAATGCTGTTTTTGTGGATTCTGCGAAGGGACACTTGGGAAAACATAGAGGCCTATGGTGAAAAAGAAAATATCTTCAGAGAAAACTAGAAAGAGACTTTCTGAGAAACTGCTTTGTGAACTGTGCATTCATCTCACAGAGGTAAAATTTTCTTTTCTTGAGCAGAGCAGATTGGAAATGCTGTGTTTGTAGTATCTCCAGAGGTTTGTTTAGGAGTGCATTGAAGCCTATGGTAGAAATGGGAATATCTTCAGAAAAAAACTAGAAAGAAGCCTTCTGAGAAACTTGTTTGTGACGTTAGCATTCATCTCACCGACTGAAAACTTTCTCTTGGTTCAGCAGTTTGGAATGACTGTTTTGGGAGAATTTGCAATGGGATATTAGGGAGCGCAGTAATGCCTATTGTAGCAAAGGAATTACCTTCAGATAAATACTAGAAACAAGCTTTGTGAGAAACTGTTTCGTGATGTGTACATTCATCTCACAACATTAGAAACAAGCTTTCTGAGGAACTGTTTCGTGGTGCGTGTATTCATCTCACAAAGAGAAACCATTTTTTGTTGAGCAGTTTGGAAACACTGTTTCTGTAGAATCTGCAAAGGGGTATTTGGGAGCATATTGAAGCCTGCGGTGAAAAAGAAAATATCTTCAGATGAAAACTAGAAAGAATCTTTCTGACAAACTGCCTTGTGATGTATGCACTCATCTGACTGAGTTAAACCTTTCTTTCGATTGAGCAGTTTGGAGAAACTGTTTTGTAGAATATGCAAAGGGATTAGTTTGGAGTGCATTGAGGCCTATGGTGAAAGAGGAAATATCTTCAGATAAAAGCTAGAAAGAAGCTTTGTGAGAAACTGCTTTGTGAAATGGGCTTTCATCTCACAGTGTTAAACTTTTCTTTGGATGAAGCAGTTTTGAAACAGTGCTTCTGTAGAATCTGTGAAGGGATATACGGGAGCGAATTGAGGCCTAT
>NW_016830023.1:0-2266 GCF_001698545.2 Rhinopithecus bieti
AGAGAAATTATCTTTCAAAACTTATCATACTTTTGTCATTAAATTCTAAACTCACTAGTTGTTTTTAAGTTTTGCCTACATTTTTAGACTAACCCTGCTCATTACTGTGAACCTACCAGCAATCTCTGGCTGCAGCTCAGAAAGGAAAAGAGGGATGGGTAATGTAAAAATCTGGATCAATATTCTAGTACTGTGCAATTTTCCTGCAAATCCTGCCAAGTGATGGGTATAAATAGGACGCCTATCACCTGGAGGCTTCCGTTTGGGAAGGTAGGATCAAGAGAGTTAACCAAAGCCAAGTACCATGCATCCAAATCCTAGCAAGCATAACTGCAGCCACCAGTTATCTGGGTGTGTCACAAGACATCTTTTCTCTGCCTTGTTGGAGAAGGAGTTAATCCCACAGCTTTACCTTAGCATTCAGCTTATGATAAGGAGTCCATTTATGATAAGGAGATACATTTTTGTCCCAAACTCAATTTCAAGCTTTGGGTCAAAGCCCTAGGAAGAAAACTGGATCTAAAGGATCCAGATGCAGATGATAGTAGAATTTAAAATATACAGCACAGATGAGTATGGTTAATTACTGCAGATTAAGCCAAGCCTCCCATTTCATAGATAAAGGTCATGCTAGTATCCACAGCATAAATGCAGTAGGAGGGATAGAGACATAGGTGAGAGCAGATAATTCCTATTCTCTAGGCCCTCCTGCTTCATGGGTGTAAGCCACTTTGGCACCTATGGGTACTACCAAGGTCACCCCGATTCAGGGATGCAAGGATGGAAGAGAGAAAGAGGATGCTTTTCCTCGTCCCCCTCACGTATCTGCTAGGAGAAGAAGGGAACCAGGGATGACTGCTCCCCTCTTTGTAGATGGGTAGCTGTTCATCTTCAATCTGTGCCCCTTTCAAATGCATCCTGAACCCCTGGGGCTCCTTTGAAAAATGCCCTCTTTTTTTCCTTTCTCCTCCTTGGCTCTCTTTTCACTGATAGGTAATTGTGTCCCTGTACTACCGGACACTACTCTCAGATGCATCCTTCAAACTAGAAAGAGTTAATTTCCCAAACCTTACAGCGGTTAGCTTAGGATTGGACTAAGGGGAAAGAAACCCAGAAGCCCAAGATGCTGGCTAAAGGGCAAAGGTTTTCTTTTTTCTTTTCGTTTCTTTTTTTTTTTTTTTTTTTTTGCCAGTTGGGCTTTTGGCCTCCCCCTCCCTGTGCAGACTGGTAAAAGGCCTAGGGACTTTTGAGCTGTCCTTACCCCTCCCCTTGTTTTGTTTGGTTTGATAAATGTTTTCTAATAACCTGCTTTGTCTCTTCTCGCCTTCAGGCCGTGGAACTCCAAGGGTCATGCAACCAAAGCCTCTGACATAGGCGCCTTCTCCTGGGAACCCTTTGATCGGCCTAGGAGGGAATCTGACTGCCATTTCCCCAAAACAGCGCCCCCTGCCAGCAGAGGGCAGTTAAGACTGGTCTTCATCCTTGCACTTATTCTTAATCTATGGGCAGTCAGATGTATTTTTAATTAATTAATTTATTTATTTATTCTTACTTTTTATTATACTTTAAGTTCTAGGGTACATGTATACAACGTGCAGGTTTGTTACATATGTATATATGTGCCTTGTTGGTGTGCTGCACCCACTAACTCGTCATTTACACTAGGTATATCTCCTAATGCTATCCCTCCCCCCTTCGCCAACTCCACTAAAGGCCCCGGTGTGTGATGTTCCCCACTCTGTGTCCCAGTGTTCTCATTGTTCAGTTCCCACCTATGAGTGAGAACATGCGGTGTTTGGTTTTCTGACCTTGAGATAGTTTGCTCAGAATGATGGTTTCCAGCTTCATCCATGTCCCTACAAATGACATGAACTCATCCTTTTTTATGGCTGCATAGTATTCCATGTTGTATAAGCACCACATTTTCTTAATCTAGTCTATCACTGATGGACATTTGGGCTGGTTCCAAGTCTTTGCTATTGTGAATAGTGCTGCAATAAACATACGTGTGCATGTGTCTGTATAGCAGCATGATTTATAATCCTTTGGGTGTATACCCAGTAATGGAATGACTGGGTCAAATGGTATTTCTAGTTCTAGATCCTTGAGGAATCACCACACTGTCTTCAACAATGGTTAAACTAGTTTGCTGTCCCACCAACAGTGTAAAAGTGTTCCTATTTCTCCACATCCTATTCAGCACCTGTTGTTTCCTGACTTTTTAATGATTGCCATTCCAACTGGCATGAGATGGTATCTCATTGTG
>NW_016830024.1:0-4532 GCF_001698545.2 Rhinopithecus bieti
TGTCCCCACAGCCTAGTGCCAGGGCACCCTGCAGTGAGGAACAGGGAGGCTAGAGCCCAGCTGCTGGAGGGCCTGGTGGTTTTGCGAAGGGCCTCGTGCTGTCCCCATGGAGGGAGGACACCCAGGGCTCCCTTCATCTCCCGCAGCCGCAGTTGTGCAACTGCCAGCCATGCAGAGCTCCAGCCTGCACAGAAAGATCTCAGCACAGACAGAGGCATCACAGAGGCCCTCACAGGGCTGTCACCACCCATGCTGGGACCCTGGCTGGCAAGAGGGCATCCTCGCTATGTCCCAGACAGCATAAACAGGCACTGGGATTGATCCTGTAGGACTGAGGTGAGCCAAGGGTGTTTGTGTGGACACCTTTTTCGGGCTGTGGAGGTTTCCTTCTGCTTACAGGATGCTGTGGCATGTTGACGCCCCCACTTGTTCTTCATCCCCTGAGATAACCACTTGGTTCCTATTTCCTGTTTTGCTGATGTGGTAAATTACACAGATATTTCAGCTCCTGCACCTGACTGGCCTTCCTGGGAGGAGCCCTGGCTGCTCCAGGCCTGTGGTCTGGGTTACCTGCTGTTCCATGCCATTTGCTGGTGTTTCCCTGAGAGCCTCTCACACATGTCTTTTCTTGCTTTAAACTTATTGTTGTGAGGTAACAGCACACTAATTGTACATAGGTACTCACACTCCCACCCCCACATATTCCCTCCACACCAACAGACACTCACATTCACACCCATATGGGCTATACATCCACACCCACCCACCCATGCACACTGCACCACAAACACACTCAACCCACCCCGTACCACACACATCATACCACACACCCAAAGCACACGCACCCACACACCACACACATAAATAGCACACACACACCAAAAATACCAAAGACACATCACACATCCCATACATACACCACACACATCAGCAACACACTCCCAACTCCCCATATGACACAAACACACACTGGACTCCACATACCTGCATACCAGACAGCCTTCCCACACACCAGCAGCCTTCCACACACCAGGCAACCTTCCCACACACTCCCACAAGACCCCCACTCATGCCACACACACACTGCACATACACCACACACACACGCATATATGCCCCCTACATACACTCACACCCCCACATACATATTACACAGCACCTCAGCTCCCACACAACATACACCGCACAATATAACACACACAGATGCATCACTCATGCATACCCCACACACCACACTCACAGCACATCCACACACCCCGCACGATCACACACATTTCCACAGCACACAGACCATGTATTACCCTCTCCCGCAGACTTCACACACATCAAGCCTCCCACAGCACACCTTCCCACACTACACACACTGCACCCACACAAACTACACACACCCACCACACACACCAAACACACACACACCACATACATACACCACACTCACACTCCCCACACACATCCTCCCCCACACATACCAAGCAAATGCACACACTCCATACACGATTGCACTCATGCACACCACCCTGTGGCTACCGCGGGGCCTCCGCAGCTCTCACCTCCTACACACACAGTGGGAGGCTCCACCGATGTCACGTCAAGACAGACCTTTGACGTGAGCTGGAACACAGGAGGGGTGGGGCAGGACAGGGAGAGTGAGCTTCTGGCCACAGGAGCCAGGCCCCCAGCCCCTCACCTCTGCCCACTCACAGCATCAATGGTGTTTCTCATGGCCTTGAAGCCATTCTCCACTGCAAACACGTGGTCCGGGCTGTCTGCAATTGCTGTTATCTACGGAGAGCAGAGCTGGCTTGGATCCCCGCCAGGAGGTGAGGATGCAGCAGACTCCAGGCCCAGGGAACAGTGTCTTGCCCCCATGCTTTGGGGGCAGCAGAATGTCAGGCTCTGAATGTTGCAGCCTTCTCCAGCCAGCAGCCCACTCTTCGGGAGCGGGGAGCTCTTCCACCCTCCCCTCTGGCATGGTGGGATTTGTACAACATGCTGTCAATCACTTCTGCAGTGGCCATGGGTTGGCCCATCTCACTTGGGGCAGCTTAGACAACCGTCCTCAGGGTGGCCCTGGGAAAGCCACCTGGGACGCCTTTCCCCATTAGGCTCGAAAGTGGTGCCTGGTCACCCGTTTGGAATTACCTGGTCCAGCTTATAACCGGCCACACCCACGGTGTAAACGTTGGCCCCCAGTTTCCGAGCCTTTTGAGCCTAAGGGAAAGAAGGCATTGAGTATTAGTCATCAAAATTCATGGAGCAAAATGCTGGTAAGTATGAACTGGACTCACTTCTCTGAGAGTGTCCTGAAATGCATGTGCCACCAGTTCTCCATCAGTCATAGCAATAATCATGCTGGGAACCTTGTCTGTAGAAGAAGCAAAGAGTGGCCTGCTCAGCAAAGGCACCAGGAGTGACCTCCAGAAGCTCCGGAACCTCTGCAGGTAGCTGGGCCCACAGCACTGTCCACTCCAGGGCATGGCCAGGTGCCCCCACCTCATCTTCCAGAGGAGAGGCTGCCAAGACCCAAGCACCTGCCACCCAGAGACCCCCTAGAGTAAGGGAGGTCTCAGCCCAGCACCCATTTTACAGAGGAGGGGCTGAAAGGAGCACAGTCTTTCCCACCAGGCTGCCTGAACCCTCACTCACTAGCAGCCTGCACCACCTCTGCCTGAGAGCAGCTCCAGCCAGGACTCAACAATCACAGGCCTGTCCCACGGGCAGGAGGAGGAGCTGCTGGGCCCTCCTGTAGGAGACAGGCTCAGGGAGGCTCTCAGGGGGCTGGGTCTTGCTGTAAGCAGAGCCTGCAGGCAGCCCTGCCAACATCTCTGGACCCAGGAGTTCAGGACTCCAGGTCAGTGGCACCTGGGCAGGGAACCCCACAGCCACCTCAATGCCTTTCCTCACCAGCCCTGCCTTTTCCTGACAAGAGCTGCAGCAACACGATAGGGACGGGAGTTGGGGGCCCTGGACAGCCTTCTGTACCACATGAGACAGGTCAGGGAATGCAAGTCACTCGGAGGGGAGACATAGAAGGGAGGAGGAAGACTAAGGTGCGTGCAAGGGGGCAAACCCCTTGGCTCTTCTCTTTTCCTTTTCACACAGCCCAGCTGAAGGGCAAGCACCTCAGGGTTATGAGCACCAGGGGTGCACATGCAGGATCCCACACAGTTCTCAGAACTCCATGGGGCAGGGGCTTACTATGCTCATTGCACCAGGGAGGGACCTGGAGCTCAGAGCAGCTGAGCAACTTGCTCCAAGAGGCAGGGCAGGTGTGGCCTTGCAGAATCTGCACACAGAGCTCTCTGAGGCTCTCGCCCAGCTCTGTTCCCCCTATGGGACCACCATGGGGACGGCAGGTGCTTACTTCCGGAGTTGAATGTTTCAATCTGTTGAATTGCCTGCAAGAAAATGAAGAAATATTGAGCCTGGACAGTGAGATGATCCCAGTGATGCCCTAAGATTTTGTAGGTTAGGGTTAGGGTTAGAGTTAGAGTTAGGAGATCAAGGGGTCTATACCTTTCTAAATCCTGCCTGCATGAATGTGTGTCCATCAGGTACAATTTTCCGAAGCTGGTCAAGACCATTTTTTATTCTATTCCTGAAAAAAATTTAAAAAGGTGGTTGACCTGGAAAGACACTGACTGTTAAAAATCAGCTCCCAAGCTCTCCAGGAGCCACTGTTCTTTGTGCAAGGCCTCCCGGATGAAGGAGGGGGCCAGGCAAGGGCTTTGTACTGCTCATTCCTCATCGTGATTTTGACCAGAGATTTCAAGCCCTTCTAAGCTCATCCCAGTTACAGAGAATGCAGGGCTGGGGAACTTCCCCAGAGCCCTGCTTGGACCATCTCTGGTGACAGTGGGAACTTCCCATGGATGAGCAACTGTGAGTCAGGAACTGCACTGGGGCAGACATTCCTAACCCTAACCCTAACCCTAACCCTGAACCAGGAATGGGCAACTGAGAGCCAGCCATTGACAACGGGGTTGACATTCCTAATTCTAACTCTAATCTTCACCCTAACCCTAACCCTGAACCAGGGATGGGCAACTGAGAGTCTGCCACTGACAATGGGGCTGACATTCCTAACTCCTCTAACTCTAACTCTAACTCTAACTCTAGCCTTAGCCCTAGCCCTAGTCCTGAACCAGGGATGGGCAACTGAGAGTCAGCCACTGACAATGGGGTTGACATTCTAACTCTAACTCTAATCCAAACCCTAACCCTAACAAGGACTCTCTAGTGTTGGGCACTCCATCCTTTGACAGGTAGGGCTGCATTTGGGAAAAGTCATCCTGCCAAACCCCCAGCCCTACACCCAGCCCCGACGGCCCCAGACCCCTGACCCTGACTCAGTTTCCTGCTCTCTTTTTACCCTGACACAGGAAGTACCAAATCTGCTTAGTTAGACTGCCTGGCCTCCTTGACTTTACGTGCCCCTGAAACAAAAAGACCAAAGGCTGGAGAGGCAGCCCCGACGGCTGTGCATGCAGGGGCCGAACACTATCTGCAGGCTGGCTGGGGGATGTGGCCTG
>NW_016830024.1:5170-6620 GCF_001698545.2 Rhinopithecus bieti
TAGGGTCAGGCTAATCCAATGTGACAAGCTAAGCCTGCACAGCAAGGCTGGGCAGAACATGGACCCTGAAGGATGGCTTCCCACTGTGGGCAGAGCATCCCTGCCATGGCCAGAGCTCTAAGAGCCCTGCCCTGCCCAGCCCAGGAGGAGAGGAGGCCAGGCCCATCCATACCCAGAAGAGGCGATGCCTGGCCTTTCTCTGGCCATGCCCAAACCCCACTCCCTGTCTGGGTCACCCACCACCGTCCTCCCCCATAGACTTGCTTTTTACCACCTCACACCCACTCCAGTCTCTCTGACAAACCCACAGCGCAGGACACACAAACTCAAGCTCCCCTACCCTGTATTTTCTCGAAGCTACAAGTGGGGCCCAGTCCCCCATCCAGTCCTCAGTGTCCTCACCTCTCTTCTGCGCTTCACCTCCTCTGGGCCCAGTTCCAGGCATGTGCATTGGAAGGGCCCTCACCTCCCACCAAACAGGAACTCTGCAGTGACCCCTGCTGGGCCTGGGCTCCAGCCCTCTGAGCTTGTTCCTCCTGCCTCCCTCCATTTTCCCAGCCTGCCCTGGATCTCAGAACCCCACCCAGGGACTCCCCAGTCTGGGCCTGCCAGCATTCCTGCACTAAAGCCCCACGACTCTCACCACCAGCTCTGACCCTGTCTCCCTCCCGCACTGGCCAGGACAGGGGGAACAGGCACAGAGCAGCCACCTGCACAGGTGTGTGTTCACAGGACACCCCCATCCCTCCGCCAGCCCCTGCACCCCGGGAATCCTCACAGCCACCTTTCAGGGAAGAAGGCAGGGCAGAGAGAGGGCAGGGGAGCGTGAAGTGGGGGAGGCTGAGAACTGGAGCACAGGGGCCTGCAGGTAACCTTGCAGCCATGGGTAGGAGGGTGCAGGGGAGCCGGGGCTAAGGTCAGGTGGGTACTGTGAGTTGCCCTGACCGGCCTGCCCTGGTTGCTGTCAGGCTCCCAACCAAGGTCTCCGGGAGCCCCTCAGCTCCCTGGAGCTCCCTCTGGCCAAGCTCACCAGACCCCTTGGGGGATCCAAGCAGCACTCACTTGTCTGAGGTGAGTGGCAAGACAGTCTGGCCATCTGTGGAGTAGGTGATGAAGCACATCCGAATATGTGAGCTGTGAAGGAATCATGTGCTGGTGAGAAGTCAGAGGCACCGGCTGAGAGGCCAGGATGGTGAGGCCAATTCCGCACCTCCCGCCCCAACTCTTCCGCTTTGGAGTCCCTTGCTGGACACAAGGAGGTGAGATAAATGTAGTGAAGGACTCTGAGGCCTGTGGAGACAAGGGCTCCACAGAAGAGAGAGTCAGGATGGCAACTCACTGCATCCCCACACTCCTAACACCCCAAAGACACTTGCACACACACGTGCACACACAGGCGCACACACACATGCACACACAGGCACACACACATGCACACACACATGCACAC
>NW_016830025.1:0-571 GCF_001698545.2 Rhinopithecus bieti
GATCAAGAGATCGAGACCATCCTGGCCAGCATGGTTAAACCGCGTCTCTACTAAAAATACAAGAATTAGCTGGGCATGGTGGCACACACCTGTAGTCCCAGCTACTCAGGATGCTGAGACAGGAGAATCGCTTGAACCCAGGAGGCAGAGGTTGCAGTGAGCTGAGACCGCACCAGTGTACTCCAGCCTGGGCAACAAGAGCAAGACTCTATCTCAAAAAAAAAAAAAAAGAGAGAGAAAAAAAGCCTACCATCCAACAAAAGACCAGGACCACACACAGATTCATAGACAAATTCTACCAGATGTACAAAGAAGAGCAGGTACCATTCCCAGTGAAACAATTCCAAAAAATCGAGGAAGGGGGACTCCCCCTCAACTCATTCTATGAGGCCCATATCATCCTGATTCCAAAACCTGGAAGAGACAACAAAAAAGGAAACTTCAGGCCAATATCTTTGATGAATATTGATGCAAAATCCTCAACAAAATACTTGCAAGCCAAATCCAGCAGCACATCAAAAGCTAATACACTATGATCAAGTAGGCTTCCTCCCTGGATGCAAGGCTGGCT
>NW_016830026.1:0-1000 GCF_001698545.2 Rhinopithecus bieti
GTTGTTGTTGTTATTTGCGACTGAATCTCATTCTATCTTTCAGCATTGAGTGCACTAGTGTGACCTCAGTTCACTGCAATCATCCCCTCCCAGGTTCAAGAAATTCTTGTGTCTCCACCTCCTGAGAAGCCAGAAATATAACCATGCCCCAACACACCAAGCAAATTATGTGTTTCTTTTTTTTAACTTTATTTTTTATTTTTTAAGGTGGAATCTCATTCTCTTGCCCAGGCTCGAGTGTAATGATGCAAACTGGGCTCAGTACAACAACTGCCTTAGGGTTCAAATGATTCTCCTGTTTCAACCTCCTGGGTAGCTGGGATTACAGACACCCACTACCATGCCCAGCTAATATTTGTAAATTTTACTAGAGGTGGGGTTTCACCATGCTCCTAGGCTGGTCTCAAATTTTTGACCTCAAGCCGTCTGCCCATTATAGTCTTCCACTGTGTTGGGATTACAGTCCTGAGGCACAGTGCCCTGCTGTATTTTTAGAGGACATGTAGTTTCTCTATGTTGCGCAAACAATCCTCTCATGTTGACCTCCCAAAGTGGTGGAGTTACAGGCAGGAGCCACTATGCTTGGCCATTTTACCTTACATTTTCATATTTAAAACAAATCTGTATTGCTATGATGAGTGATTGCTCTTAAGGTTTTTGTTGTCTGAAAAAAATAGACTGATAATCTTAGAAGGACTTGCTTCATTAGGTGTGGTCCATAAAACTTCCTCTGCCCCAACTCTAGGACAGAAGGCAATTTCTGTTACTGTAGTTTGGGTCTTTTCAGCAGAGATTTGGACAACTGTTTACTGACCTTAGTTAAATTGTGACACTATGCTTAAAGGAGCCTGCCAGCTTTTACTTGTGCAGCACTGTAAAGTCATCATTCAAATGTAAATTTTCCTGTCTGTCAAAGCGTAGTCTTTGGCAGTAACGAAGTAAATGTTTGCTGAATGAAAGTGTTCAAGAGATGAGTAATCCTTTAGTATTAGAGAAGGAA
>NW_016830026.1:4592-6702 GCF_001698545.2 Rhinopithecus bieti
GAGCATGTTTCCACATTGTTCCTGTTTTTCAATCAGTTTCTTTTCGAGCATATCTTTGTGCACAAAGCACAAAGATGTTTATGTCACACTACGTTTCTTCATATGAGTGCGGTGAAGATTTTTGCAAGTATACTAATATGTGTCTGTAGTCTATTTTTTTGTAAGCTCTACCTTTTTTTCTAGAAGTTATACCAAGGACACCCAAACTATCTAACTTTTCTCTGCTGTTATGGAGAGACCAACCCTAACTACTTAACTATCAGCCCTTAGCAAGAATTGATCTTTCTAGCTACTTCCTGCTAGGGAGGAGGGATGTGCAACGAAATACAACAGCTGGAGCTCTGCCTGAGGGGAGGATATTTTTTTCCAGAAACACAGTGCTTTTGCAAGTGGTTTTATTTGCAGTACCATTTGCAGTTTGATTTCCTCTAAGTAAGAAGAAAAAATTGGGGGTTATCGAAATGTATGTGTTAAAATGAGATGAGCTGAGGAAATAAACAGCTTACAAATTCTGAGGCTGCTGACATGTCCTGATAACTGAGGGCTGTAGTTATGCCAGAGAAGTTGTGGGTACATGGGGCTTGGCTTTGCTTAGCTTCCTTTTTCTGATCCCCACAAACACAAACATCCCTTGACTATGAGTCCACAATGTACTCTTATTACTTGGCAAGATTTGTAGTATAATTGCCCAGAGCAAAGATATTGTCACATACTTTAAAATATTAATCTTTTTTATGTTTTCTACTTAGCTGCAGCTGAAGATTTCTCATTGGCTCACAGGAATTAACAGGAATAGTCTAAATCATAGGCAAACTCTAAAGACAACTAATGAAATTAGAAGATAATGGCCCATGTAAGATTTGAAATTAGCTTTTCTCTTTTCCTTGTTCATTTCTGTAAAAAACAAATATAATTGGCTGAGTTGATTGCAAAGTAGTCTATAATTTAATAGTTAAATTGATTATTGGATACATTGCAGGCCAAATAATTATTCTTAAATAGGCTTCCTATTTGGCTTTGATGAAACTTCTTTATGAGGAAACTCTGATAAGACTTATTCAAGCCAACACAACCATGAGTTTCACTTCCAAATACCTATGAGTTGGGTAAACTTTTCACTTCTTGGCATGAGAAAAAAATATTCAGTGACTTTCTTTGATATTAGGGGTTTTGTTGGGACTGTTGCAGGGCCTAAAATGTACTTCCTTTTATAGCTTATTTGTAATGACTTCTAGCCCTTTTCTACCTTCTGGCTTTGGGAAATACTGCCTCTGGTTAGAAAAAATAGTGGAATCCTTAATGCAAATATGGATGCACACAGCAGTTATAACCCAGCAACATTTTCTTGATGTCACACCCTTCTCAGTTAGTACTGGTTTCCACTTAGGGGAGACAAAGAGATTGTCATGCAGCCCTTCTGATGGAGGCTTCTATATGGGCCTAAATATCTCCGCCTAGTAATAAAGTGAGACTTTCAGGAATTGTTTAATTGGTCTGACTACATAGAAGGTGCTTTCAACTATAACTAATGGGCTGACAAATTACTGTATAAGGACTTTGCGGACACATCCTTCATTGTCACGTGATGGGAGCAGAGAAAGCCTAGATTGGACATCAGAACAAAGAGACCTGCTCCAGTTTCCAGAAATAAGTCTACTTTCCTCCCTTCCACATCAACAATCACCCAAGGCTTTTGAAGAGTGTGGAACCCAAAGAGTTTAGCAGCTGTTACAGCTGGGAAATTGATCTCCAGGAACTGTCAGTCCTGATGGACCATTTGTGAGACTGGTCCTGGACTTAGTGACATAATCTCTAAAAGCAGTACTCCCTTCAGTGATCACCACCGTAGGTTGGACAGTGTTAATTTGGCTTCCTACTGTTGTCTCAGCATTTCTTGGTAAAGTGTCCTGACTTGCCACACTGATAGCAGTTAGCAGGTGCCAATCAGGGATCTGGATTTTACAAAACCATATTGCATTAGGTAGAGCCTCTGTACTTTTCTTGTATTTACTCTTCTTCTTTTGTGCCTCCTCATGTTTCCTCTTATAAAATCTGAAGTTGCCACTTTCAGGAGGTTCTTTAGTGTGTTGTTGAGGTGAAAAGATAGCTT
>NW_016830027.1:0-1929 GCF_001698545.2 Rhinopithecus bieti
TTGCCGGGCGCGGTGGCTCAAGCCTGTAATCCCAGCACTTTGGGAGGCCGAGATGGGTGGATCACGAGGTCAGGAGATCGAGACCATCCTGGCTAACACAGTGAAACCCCGTCTCTACTAAAAAATACAAAAAACTAGCCAGGCAAGGTGGCGGGCGCCTGTAGTCCCAGCTACTCGGGAGGCTGAGGCAGGAGAATGGCATGAATCTGGGAGGTGGAGCTTGCAGTGAGCTGAGATCCAGCCACTGCACTCCAGCCTGGGCGACAGAGCAAGACTCCATCTCAAAAAAAAAAAAAGAAAGAAAAAAGAAAAAAAAAGGCAAAATGGCAAGCTGGATAAAAAAAGCAAGACCTAATGGAGACCCATCTCACCCACAATGACACCCACAGGCTCAAAATAAAGGGATGGAGAAAAATCACCATGCAAATGGAAATAAGAAAAAAGTACAGGTTATAACCCTAATTTCAAACAAAACAGACTTTAAACCAACAAAGATTTAAAAAGACAAACAAGGGCATTACATAATGGTAAAGGGTTCAATCCAACAAGAAGACCTAACTGTCCTAAATATATATGCACCCAACACAGGAGCACCCAAATTCATAAAGCATGCTCTTAGAGACCTACAAAGAGACTTAGACTCCCACACAATAACAGTTGGAAACTTCAACACTCCACTGATAGTATTAGACAGAACAGTGAGGCAGAAAATTAACAAAGATATTTAGGACCTGAACTCAACATTGGACCAAATGGATCTAATAAACCTCTACAGAACTCTCCATCCCAAAACAACAGACAATATATTCTTCTCCTTGCCACATGGTACCTACTCTAAAACTGACCACACAATCGGACATAAAATGATCCTCAGCAAATGCAAAAGAACTGAAATCATACAAAACACACTCTTGGACCACAGTGCAATAACAATAGAAGTGAAGAGTAAAACAATCACTCAAAACCATGCAATTACATGGAAATTAAACCACCTGCTCCTGAATGACTTTGGGTAAATAATGAAATTAAGGCAGAGGTCAAGAGGTTCTTTGAAACTAATGAGAACAAAGATAAAAACAGAAGAATCTCTGGGACACAGCTAAGGCTGTGGTTAAGAGGGAAATACATAGCACTAAATGCCTATATCAGTAAGTTAGATCTCAAATTAACAACTCAACATCACCACTGAAAAGAATTAGAGAAGCAAGAGCAAACCATAAACCATTCAAAAAGTCAATGAATCTAGGAGTTGGTTATTTAAAAAAATTAATAAGATAATCTGCTAGTAGACTAATAAAGAAAAAAGGGAGACAATTCAAATAAACACAATTAGAAATGACAAAGGCGATGTTACCACTGACCTGACAGAAACAAAAATAAGCATCAGAGGCTAGGTGCAGTGGCTCACACCTGTAATCCCAGCACTTTGGAGGCCAAGGCGGACAGATCACGAGGTCAGGAGATCAAGACCACTGTGGTTAACACAGTGAAACCCTGTCTCCACTAAAAATACAAAAAATTAGCTGGGTGTGTGCACGTGCCTATAGTCCCAGCTACTCAGGAAGCTGAGGCAGGAGAATGGCATGAATTCGGGAGGCAGAGCTTGGAGTGAGCCAAAATTGCCACTGCATTCCAGCCTGGGCAACAGAGTGAGACTCCATCTCAAAAAAATAAAAAAATAAAAAAGTAAGCATCAGAAACTACTATGAACACCTCTATGCACACAAACTAGAAAACCTTGAAGAGACGGATAAATTCCTGGACACATATGCCCTCTCAAGACTGAATGAGGAAGAAATTGATTCCCTGAGCAGACCAGTAATGAACTCCAAAATTCAGTCAGTAATAAAAAGCCTGCCAAGCAGCCAGGCACAGTGGCTCATGCCTATAATCCAGATACTTTGGGAGGCCGAGGCAGGCAGATCACGA
>NW_016830028.1:0-1161 GCF_001698545.2 Rhinopithecus bieti
TTGAGATAGAGTCTTTCTCTGTCACCCAGGCTAGAGTGCAGTGGCACAATTTCAGCTCACTGCAGCCTTGACCTCCCAGGCTCAAGCAATCCTCCCACTTCAGCCCCCTGAGTAGCTGGGGATAAAGGTGCATGTCACCAACTAATGTTTTGTGTTTTTTGTAGAGAGGGGATCTCGCTGTTGCCCAGGCTGGTCTCCAACTCTTGAACTCAAGCAATCTGCCCACCTCAGCCTCCCAAAGTGCTGGGATTACAGATATAATCCATGGTACCTGGCCCTAAAGAATAATTTTGATGATGCACCCCTTTCACTTTACATTGCTGACTTTATAACCTACCTGATATTGTTTGGCCATGTCCCCATCTTAACTTGAAATTACCTCCCATAATTCCCACATGTTGTGGAAGGGACCTAGGGGGAGATCATTGAATCATGGGGGGCGGTTTTCTCTAACCTGCTCTCATGTTGGTGAATAAGTCTCACAAGATCTGATGATTTTCACTAGGTGTGGCTTTCACGTTCCACCATAATTGTGAAGTCTCCCCAGCCACTTGGAACTGTTAAACCTCTTTTTCTTTATAAATTACCCAGTCTTGAGTATGTCATTATCAGCAGCATGAAAATGAACTAATATAGTAAATTGGTATTGGTAGAGTGGGAGTGCTGCTATAAAGATACCCAAAAACGTGGAAACAACTTTGGAACTGGGTAGCAGGAAGAGGTTAGAACAGTTTGGAGGGCTCAGAATAAGACAGGAAAATATAAGTATGTATGGAACTTCCAAGAATATTGGCGAATGACTTTGACCAAAATGCTGATAATGATATGAACAATGAAATTCAGGCTGCGGTGGTCTCAGATGGAGATGAGGAACTTGTTATGAACTGGAGTAAAAGTGACTCTTGTTGTTTTAGCAAAGAGACTGGTGACATTTTGTTCCTGCCCTAGATATTTGTAGAACTTTGAACTTGAGGGAGATGATTTAGGGTATTTGGTGGAATAAATTTTTAAGCAGCAAAGCATTCAAGAGGTGACTTGGGTGCTGTTAAAAGCATTCAGTTTTAAAAGGGAAATAGCATAAAAGTTCAGAAAATTTGCAACCTAAAGATGCAAGAGAAAAGAAAATCAATTTTCCGAGGAGAAATTCAGGCCAGCTGCAGA
>NW_016830028.1:4358-7461 GCF_001698545.2 Rhinopithecus bieti
TACAGTGGTAACATAAGCTATTTTCCAGTCACTGAAATTCTTAATCTCATGTATCCGATTTTTTTATCAAAAGAAAAACAACATAAAAGATTGTTCACAGACAGATAATTTGGCACACATACACATGTGCATGCACATACACACACATACAAATATTAGCCTATAGCAATTTCTTTCAGCTTTTTTAATACTCACAGAATTTCAGAAGTAATGCATTAGCTGAGACTGCGCTATAGTCACAAGAGAAAATCCAGCAACTGTGTTACAGATGCATTTTCTCTTTTATAGAAACTCCTCCTTGTTCTCATACAGATACCTTTGCGGTCTAGCTACAGGGTTTTCTGATGCTGTGATATTTTGCTTGGCTGCTTTAACTTCCTGAAGTATTATGCCTTTGTGGGATAAAGGTACAAAAAAAATAAAATATGTGATATTCTTTATGTTAAAAATGCTGAACCAATATCTATAAGCATTTTAAATTGCTTCTCCAGGAGTGATGATGATTTATACTGTGATAGCTACATTCCCTTCATTCAAGACACACTACCATAAGTACTAGCCTCACATAATGGAATGCTTTCTGGAGTCAATGCAGCAGAGTAATACGATTAAGAGGATATGTTTGTGATAGTACTAGTATCTACTTTACAGCATTACTGTGATGTTTAAATGAAGTAATCCACATTAAATCCTTGGCAATAAATGAAAGCTACTACTACTAGTAGTATTTTAGGAGAATTTAGCTCATGATATTGACCTAATTACAATACATAGCATTATAAACAGTAATGTTAGCACAGATATATCATTGATTGGAAATGAGGACAAAAGTGAACTTCTTTTAAGCAGTAAAGTTTAGGATCCTTGAAAGCAATCTTAGAAAGACCCTGGTAGACGTCTTTTCAAGGAAGATAGCAAAAATAATCATAGTGAGTAAACAGAAATTACTCAACCAGAGGCAGCATTTTACTTATCCATTTTACTTTATCCCTTGGAATTAGTTCCTTTTCTCATTATCCCCATTCATCGAATTTCAACAGTTTTTATAGGATAATTATAGGTGCCAGAGAATGTGTAAAAAGAGAAGTTTTGAATCAAGTTATCTATTGATAGAGAGCAGCCTGAGGTCATTTCTGTAAGACATAAAACAGGAGATGATATATTAGGTCATTCAACAGAATGACAAGTCAAATTATGCTCCTTTTACAAAGCAGAGATTTTCTTATTAGAATTTTCTTCAGTGCCTTCCACAGTCCAGATTAATAAATCTTAAGGGGATTAAACTCAACTTGCAGCTACTCCAATCATTGACTCCCCTATTAATTTAAAAGTTATCACTTTTCTAGTTGGGAGAAATAAACAGTACAGATTCATCGATGCACACAAAAGGCTACCTGAATTTAGTTCTCCCTAATTAGACTCTTCCCTTTTATTTCAACTAAGATTTAAAGTGTTTTAACAATTATCTACTTCAGCATCACTAAGAAGCTGAGTGAGTCAATCTTCTTGCTAGAGATAAGCTATAAAGAGATGGCTCTAAAATGTGTTTTCCAGTAACAAGAATCTGGGTCTCCCAGACTAGGTTCATGAGACAAACGCATTCTCTATTAGATCCAGGAGACTTTCCTAGGGATTAATAATAAGTTTATTTCAATAAGTCCTGTCTCATTATTACCTTAAGGAAAATCAAATCAAATCAAATCAAATATTGTACTGAAATTCATTCCCATTCATTCCACAAACATCTACTGAGCACCTACTATATCCAAAACACAATATAGAGAGCAATATATACTGTTAAAGGGAGAAAAGGAGGAGAGAAAAGAAATTGTGAGGAAGAAGTAAGAAGATCTCTTAAAGGTGATGGACTAAAGCAATGATTTGCCTTCTTAACTTTAAAAATACTTTACTAAGTACCTATTGATTGCCAGACATTGTTGTAGTTGCTCCCAAATGCATATTTCTGAGAGGGATGTCTTACCAATAAAAAATATTGAACTTAGTCTCATCACACAACTGATGCTTTTAACATTTTAAACATTAATATTGAGGGGAAGGTGTATCTAAACACACAGGAAACATCTGACTTTGGGGCACACACTTCCTTCCTGCCTCCTTTGAAACAGATAAATAACTCTATTAGAGTGCTCAAAATTCTCAACTCGCACATTCAGCAGAGCTGAAATTTTCCAACTGAAACACTCCCAAAATTGTAAGATGAAATAACCATCACTTGAAAAATTACTTATCTTTGGGAAAATGTAGAAGATATTGTACATAAACTACAATAAGACTTGATAAAGACTCCATATGACTATAGACACAAGAGTGAAGTTAAAGATATTCTAGCTCTAAATTACAGTTGTAGTTTTTCACAGTATATATGTCACTAATATACTTTTTATACCCAAACAATATTGAACAACTTTTAAAATTAATATACACTCCCCTCCATTAATGTGCTCAAGTTAATCCTTTTGTTTGGGATGTCTTTTTTTTTCCCCATATCCTATTGTTGTAGTTTATCAATCCCTTACAAGGGCAAGTCCAATAGCAAAGTGCTCTATGAAGCTTTCCCTCATCTTCCCGGGAGGAATTCATCCCTTCCCCATAGATCTCAGCAACTTGTCTATGCTTCCATTACAATGCTTATCAAGTTAATTGTTGCTAAAATAGTATGATGGTTAATTTTGAGTGTCAGCTTGACTAGATTAAGAAATACCTTGATGATTGGTAAGGCATTATTTCTGGGTGTGCCTGTTGAGGGTATTTCTATGAGAGCTTTGCATGTGAGCCAGTGGACTGAGTGGAGAAGATCCATCCTCAGTGTGGGTAGGCATCATCCAATCAGCAGGGGACCTGATTACAACAAAAAGGCAGAGAAAGGCAAATTATTTGTGTGTCCTCTCTCTGTCTCTGTCTCTCTCTCCTCTGTCTCCTGAACTGGGACATTCATCTTCTCCTGCCCTTGAACATAAGAGATGCAGGTTTTCCGGCCTTTGGACTCTAAGAATTGCACCGACAGGCCTCTGAGTTTTCAGGCCTTTGACCTTGGACTGAGATTCACACCATTGGTTTTCCTGGTTCTGAGGCCAGGGGACTT
>NW_016830029.1:0-7922 GCF_001698545.2 Rhinopithecus bieti
TAAAAGACCTCTTTCTGATAATGGCCACAGCTGTTATCTCTCTCCTACCCCCTCCCCCCACTAATGCAATTCTCTTCAAATCAAATCCATTTTAAGTAAAACAGTAACCTCTGAAAGGAGAGAAATTACAGAAAGCCCACAACTGTGGCGATTCTTCAAGAATGGCCTATAATCATTATTTACTTACAAGACTGCTTTTATATGATTCCCCTAGCAGAACAGGACAGAGAAAATTTACGTTTACAATACCAGCTATCAATAATGAAAAGCCAGCTTGTCGATTTCATTGGACAGTGCTTCCTCAAGGAATGCTAAACAGTCCTATCATGTGTCAGTATCACGTAAATCAAGCTTTGCTCCCCAGCAGAAAAAAGTTTTCTGATTGCAAGATTATTCATTTTATGGATCATACTGTACTAGCAGCCCCAATGGAGCCAATACTCTTAAATTTATACACCTCTGTTGTAAAGAATACACAGCTAAGAGGTTTAATCATTGAACCCGAGAAAGTACAGATGTCTTCTCCTTGGAGATATCTTGGGTACATACTAACTTCCTGGTCAGTAAGACCTCAAAACGTTAAATTAAATACTAGCAATTTACACACCTTAAATGATTATCAGAAATTACTAGGCGATATTACTTGGCTCCGCCCCACTTTAGGCATATCTACTGATAATCTGCAAACCTGTTTTCTATCTTAAAGGGCAATACAGCTGTGGATTCTCCCAGATATTTAACCCCTGCAGCAAAAGGGAAACCAAGGAAATAGAGCAAACCATCTCTCAGAGGCAGGTAGATCGCATTGATCGATGGTATTCAATTAAATTGCTTATTTTCCCACTAAAGACTCCCATACAGGGTTAATAGGGCCATCTGTCCTATTAGGTCCAGCTAACGTCCTAAGACTATGCTTCCTAGAATGGGTTTTTTGCTCAAATACCAGGACTAAAACACTCTCTCCCTATGTTCAGTTACTTACTAAAGTCATCTATTCAGGTCGCAAATGATGCAATCAGTTGCTAGGTTATGACCCTGATGTCATCAGGATTCCTTTAAGTAAAACACAATTTGAAGCAGTATTGCCAGTATTCATCGATTGCAAATAGCTTTTCTGATTACACAGGACAAATAGAACATGTCCTCCCTGCTGATAAATTCTTTCATTTCTTGTCTCATACTCTGGTAATCTTGCCCACAACAATAGTTCACTCCCCATACCTAAAACTTTAACACTGTTTACTGATGGTTCTGGTAAACATGGAAAAGCAGCAGTCCGGTGGGGACCACATAATTCATTCACTCAATCTGGGTTTACTAGCACTCTAAGAGCTGAGATCAGGGCTCTGATATTGGCCTTGGAAACTTTTCCACTCAGCACATAAATATTGTGAGTGACTCAGCTTACTCTGTTTATTGCAGAACCTTGAAACAGCCTTAATTAAGTCCACTCTCGAGCCCATCCTCTGTGCTCTCTTTCTTTGACTTCAGCAATTGCTAGATCAATGCACACATCCTATTTGTATCACACACATTCAGGCCCACAGCTCTCTGCCTTGCCTATTAGTTTATGGCAATAATCAAGCAGACCTTCAGGTTATGACATCACTGCTTCACCAAGTCACCCAATCACATCAATTTTCCACCAAAATTGGAGAAACTTATCTAAACAATTTCAACTTACCCAGAGGCTGGCTAAACAAATTATCCTACAATGCCCAGATTGCCAGCTCACAGGCAAGTACCCTCCTTCCACAGGTGTTAACCCTAGAGGACTAGAACCTAATCAATTATGGCAAACAGATGTTACACACATCCTTGAATTTGGAAAACTTAGATATGTACATGTATCCATTGATATCAATTCTCACTTAATTAGTGCCCATGCTTTGCCTGGAGAATCAACCCGATATGTCATTAGACATTTTCTCCTAACTTTTGCATTTATGGGATGGCCCACAAAAATTAAACCGATAATGGTCCAGCTAATGCCAGCTCACAATTTCAACAGTTTTGTCACATATGGAATATACAACATTCCACAGGCATCCTACATAACCCCTAAGGACAGGCCATAGTAGAGCATGCCCACTCCACACTTAAAAATATGCTCAAAAAACAGAAAAGGGAGAGTATGGGTAGAGACCCTGCAGCACTATTGGCACAAGCCTTATTTACCCTTAATTTTCTAAATTTAGATGACAAATTTCAATCAGCTGTAGAAAACACTTTGCTAAAACCTCTTAAAGCATAAAATCCGCAGTTTTATGGAAAGATGTAAATAGTAACATATGGTGTGGTCCAAGTGAATTATTAACATGGGGAAGAGGGTATGCTTGTTTCACACCCCTCAGGTCCTCTGTGGATTCCAGCACAACACATCATACCATACCATGGCATGGCTAAGACCCAACCCGATACCAGAGATGAAGGAACCAACCCTACAGAACCTGCAGCCCTGGACAATGCAGCTTCTGTGGATGACATAAGCCCCGGACGTTACCTGGGGATGCTGAAGAGGACAACTCAGGAGGCTGAACGAATTCTGCTCCAGACACAGACACCATTTACTCCGGAAAATTTTTTCCTTGCTATGCTTTCTGTTGTACATTGCAACTCATGTAGGGTATTGATCCTTTTATGCTCTTGCTTTGTCTTCAACCTGTACCTGCTACAGTCTATTGGGCTCATATCTTAGATCCACCTTTCTTTTGCCCTTTCACCTGGGCAGACACCCCCTTCCCAGCCTATAATAATGTGAGTGCTTGGCTAGGAGGGATAAATTTACCCCCAGTGGGGTCCCTTAATAATGGCACACATTGAGCTAAGGTGCCAGATAACACTACATATCACCACTATCCTCCCACTGTGTGTAAGTTATAAAGGTTCTAACCCTTACTGTGTATCTGCCCAAACACGTTTATGGCTACATCGTGGCAAAGGAAATGCCTTAACAGCCTTAGCTGCAGGTAGCCTCAAACCAGGTAATGCAATCAATGATGCTTTCCCAAACATTCTTTCCTGTGCTAAAGGACAAAGCTGGGAAAGTAATGGATTTCACTTTAGCTAGGAGGTCTGTCATGGGGGACAAGCCTGTAGCCTCCAGTTAGGCAATTATAACATCTTAGACTGGAGCCCCCATGACCATTTGCAGGGCAGCCTTACTAATGTCCTCATCCGTCATGGCATCAATCACAGTTTGGTAGCCACATCCTGTTCCTCTATGATTTGGACCAATGGGGGGATGGGATATCCCAGACCCCAAGTGAAATCCATGCCACCCCAAGACACTTTATGGCTCCTGGGACATCTTGGTACCTCCCTTGACACCTGGCATGGGACATATCATAATTCCAGTAATAACTATACTATAACCTTTATTCAGAATCACATTGATTATGAATTTGATTATGATTATGCTTAATTTGTACTACCCATCCATATGTTTCCTTATGGGAACGAATATTTCCATTACACCCCAAAACTCTGCATTTGTGACCCAAGTGCAGGGAAAGGCTTGGTTTGTCTTATGTATCACTAATTACAATATATCTGATCTAAATGTTACTAGTGCCATGGTATTAAGGAGACAATCTGAGGCATTCCTACTAGTCAATTTGACACATGATTGGCAAGGTTCCTCTGCCCTTGCCACCTTAGAATGTGCCCTGTACCAGGTCAGACACAAAAGATTCATAGTTACACTTATGGCCTTTAGAGTCTTTAGAGTCTACAGTCTTTATAGTCTCAGCTGTAGTCATCCTGGCAACTGTTAGCATTGCTGTGGCATCTGTTACTGAGTCAGTACAAACAGCTGCCTTTGTATATACTCTGGCCAAAATGTGTCTAATTAACTTCTCTTACAGCAGGGTATAGATCAAAAAATTCTTGCACGTCTGCAAGCCCTCGAGGCTGCTTTGGAATATGTGGGGCAGCAATAAGATGCCCTGGCATTCCAACAGCAATTAGACTGCGACTGGGAGTATAAACATATCTGTGTCACTTCTCTACCATGGAATCAATCAATACATAGTTGGGATGAGGTGAAACAACACCCCTGGGGAACCTTTCATGATAATTTAACAGCAGACATAAAGCAACTTAAAACTAAAATTTTAGAATCCCTTCACACTGTAGATCTACACACCCAACAAACAGCCATATGGAAAGGTGTGTGAGATCATCTCTCCTGGTTAGACCCCAATTCCTGGGGTCACACTTTGACTGGAAAAGAATGTTGCTAATTATACTCATGATTGTCTTATTTTATTTACTAATTCTAGGATGCAAAGCCAGAATAAGAGCAATGACCACCACGCCTGACAAACCTGTTGCTGCATACATCTGTGCTCTCCGATCAATAAGACCTGATGCAGAATACAGAAAAGGGGAAGATGTAGGGATTCAGTCAGGATGTTGGGAAAAATTGTAAAATAAACCTTCTTGGAGGGCTAGAAGGTTTTAGAAAAAGCTTCAGGATACAGTTATGACTGAAGGCAGCCTAATCTTCTTTGAGCTATAGCAAGGGTAATTAACATAGGAATGTAGAGGAGTCTATCTAAATAGCATGTTTACTCATGTGATCCTAAGACTAACCTTTGACCATCCACTGCTCTCTACTTGGGGGGTCAGCATCAGTAATTACCTTCTAGTGGTGTTTACTTGAGACTTTTGTCATTTAATGTGGGCTGAATAAATACCAGAAAGGCCAGCAAGTTGGGGCCATGGTCCCAACTCTTTACAACACTCTCCTGGGAGTCTGTAAGCGGCCCAGACCCTCAGCCAGACTGACAAGCATAATATCTGTGTCAGTGTATATTATTCATCCATTGTTGGGTTAAGGTCTGTGGGATGGACCCCCACACTCCCTCTTTCCTATTATTTATGTAAAAATGCACATTCAGTGAGCCAGACTGAATTGTGTATTCAGTGGAAGGCTGATCAATGATTCAAAGGAATTCAACCTTTTTTCCCTTATCTACTTCTAACCTGGAAGCTCCTGCTTGGAGTTATCCCACCTTACCAGACCACTTAATGTACATCTTACACATATTGATTGATGTTTCATGTTTCCCTAAAATGTATAAAAACAAACTGTACCCCTGACCACCTTGGGCACATGTCTCAGGGATTCCTGAGACTTTGTCACAGGCCTGTCCTTAAACTTGGCAAAAAAAAATTTCTAAATTGACAGACATGTCTCAGATATTTTGCATTCACATTTGTGATTAGTACAAGGGTCTGATTTAAAAAAATAATATTTGAAATATAAACATAGCCAATAGTGAAAAAAAATTGCAGTATCAAAATAACAATTACTAAGACTCAGGTTTGTAATAGAATATTCTCTATTATATTCTAACTTCAATTTCAGTTTTTCTCATTCTGTTTTTATTCTCCAATGTCTGAAGTATTTCTAATGTTCTTTGTTGGAAGTCATTTATCAATTTAATGAACACATTCAAGGAAGGCTAAGCATAGGGGGAGGTGTAAGGAAGATTTGATTCTTTTATTGCACACACAATGTAACTACCCATCTCTCATAGCTGACACACACACACGCTTCAAACATTAAATTAACTGGAATGGAAACCTCATTCTGAACTCTGATTTTCCATACATTGCAAGCAGCCTGTGAAATACCTTAAATTTTATGTCCAAATCCATTACACACTGTGGAGAGGAGGATAGCAAATGCATGGTTGAACATATGCTCATAGAAAGCTTCCATAGTTTGTTAAATTCATAGCTGAATTGATCCACAGGATTCAGGGCCAGACACTGAGTATATTAAAAGGTGTGGCATAGTCGGGAATGGAATTGTATTCTGGATTAAATTGCAACATTGGAAAAAAGCTCAGAATCAGAAACATTTTCTATTTTGTAATCTTTTTACTGTTCATGTGAATTTAAGTATGTGGAGCCCACTGACTCGAATGTTAATCTCTTTTGGCCACACCCTCACAAACACACCCAGGATCAATACTTTGTATCCTTCAATCCAATCAAGTTGACACTCAGTATTAATAATCACAAGCATTTATTAAACTCTTCAATCCTTTTCTTATTTTCTTCATACTTTAACAAGTTTCAGTGACATAGAGAGTTTTTATTTTTTGTCTTAACAAAGGACCATATATGACTATCTAAAAGTCAGCATCAGGAAGTTAATGGCAATGAACTAGAATAAAATTAAATGTCACCAAATCTTATATTTTCTCAAACTTCTTAAGTAGATAAGACATGTTCAGAAAGCTGTAAAATGTGCCCTTTGCTTACAAGGAAAAGGTCACCTCTGTCCTTACAAATTGTGATAGGTTACTCATAAATGATTATATCAGTGACCAAAATCCGATGTCTTGCATGCATTAAATACTGCTAACAATTACTTTGGCCTTGACTAATGATTTTTTTTTGGTATCACATGTGTAGTATCTTAAAGCACTTAAAGATTACATAAATGAATATAAATTCATAAACCAAATAAAATAATTCTTAAAGTCAACAAAATCGTATTTTGGGTTACTCATACAACTTATCTTTCAAGTGTACATATTTAATTTTGCATGACTATGGACCTGAAAATTATTATACCGAGGAGACATACACCACCTTTGGACAACAACAGATGTGAAGGGCAGTTGGGAAGTATACATAGAAATGTTACAATAGCATGCTTTTAAAATACATTTTCTGAAATATATATATATTGCAAAGCAGCTGTCATGAAAGGGCAACTTAAAACTACATGTACATTCTCAGCTACAGAAAGAATTTAAAGCCGATTTTTTTGTGCTATAATGACAGCAGTGGAGGCAGGAGCATTATTGGGTCATTAGAATCATCCTCACTCCTGTATCTTTAGTTTTGTTTAGTTTTGTTTTAAAACTGTCTACTGCTTATTTTAAAGTTTTCTGAATCTATTATTTAGAGCTTTTTCTTATGCTCGTGGAAAATATCCAACTTCCTACTGAAAAAAATGTTTCAAGATCTTTCAAATGATAAAATACAGCTCATAAATGTACATATTAGCCACTAGGATTGCAGCAAAAATAAAAGGCATCAAGTAATAAACCCTGGATTTTTTATGGTAAGATAACGACAAATATTATTGGCTATAAGTCCTCACATACTCCTAAAGAAGTAGTCTTTAAACCTAGAGCATTTGTGTGTTTGTCAAAACAAGTTATGATTCTACCAAATTGAAAATTGCTAACTGCCACTACAGTTCATAAATACAATACCTGTCCATATCCCCAAAGCATCTCCTACAAAGAAATAATATGGTGTAGAATTAAAATATGACAAGAGTTCATGAGGTTAAAAAAAAGCACAGTAACACATGGCATCATTTAGTTACTACCCAGCTTGTCTAAGAGAGTAGATGCCAATTTTTTGAGAGAAATTACCTGTGTGGAAAGCAGCACATCTTAGTCTTTGAATAAAATTTTGTTACAATGTGTTGAGACAATTTTTGAATCTTTATTTTTGCAATTCTTTAAAAATATTTACAAAGGTTTTTGACATACTCTTTCCTGTTTTCCTCTCCATTAGTACAAAGAACTCAGACAAGTTCTCATCCTGTCGCTTGAAAATCATCAGTGATTTCTAATGACCTACAGAATAATATCCCATTTCCTTAGATTGTCATATGCCTTCACTCATCAGCTGAGCCTAAAGAAACTTTTTTAGAAAAAGCCTTAAGTCTATATGGCATTATTTGCTATAACTAAATAATGATTTCTCCTCTGTCACACCATTCATTTTTATATTTGTATAATTTTGCTCACGTTATCCTTTCTGCTAGAATGCTCTTTCTACCACTTTTCTCCTGGAAGTATCTTTTCTTACTTTTAAGACTCACACAAATATAACTTTCTGTTTGAAACATTTCAAATTACTTTTTTTTTTTTTTTTTTTTT
>NW_016830029.1:10312-14294 GCF_001698545.2 Rhinopithecus bieti
GAAGACACAAAAATAGATACAAAATAATAGCTCCTTTTCAAAACCTAAACAAGGCTGATATACTACCTAGTAGTAGAGTTGGAAAGGAATGTTTACCAATAACAAGAGCAAAAGAGCTGAAATAAACTTCACAATGAGCAATATAAATAGCAGTCTTGCCAGACAGGTGGATATTCAGAGTATTATTCTCAGAAACACAACTCACCCTTAGAACTGATTTTTTATTTACTCTCAAGAAAATACAACTACTTTTGTCAGTTCAGACTTCTATGACAAAACATGTTACACTTGGTTATTTGTAAACAACAGGAATTTATTTCTCACAATGCTGAAGACTGGAAAGTACAAGATCAAGGCTCCAGAAAATTTGATGTCTGGTGAGGGCCCATTCCCCATAGATGACACATTCTTGCTCTATCCTCACATAGTGGATGAGCCAAAGAGGGCTAGCAAGCTTCCTCAAGCCTTTTTGGTAAGGGCACAAATCCCGTTCATGAGGACTCCATCCTCACGACCTAATTATCTTCCAAAGACCCACCTCTTAAAATCATCATCTTAAGAATTAGGTTTCAACATATGAAATTTGGAGAGACACATACATTGAAACCATACTAACAACTATCTCTCCCTCTATTCCTAATGCAGCTTGAATCCAAATGAATAATGGTAGCAGTATATTGCATACTAGAAAGTGTAGAAAAGTATGTAGACATAAAAAGAATTATCTGTTGGTTTGTAGGTACTGACCAATGGACCATTTTATGCTAAAATTTGAGATATTTTCAGAAACTCCCTAGGATTAGAGTGTTATAGAATGCTTAAACAGTTGTCATAGATAAATAATTTTAACATACTAGAAATTGAAATATAATATAGTCACATCAACCTTGTTCATCTGTTGTTTTGGGAAAAAATACCAATACAGTCAGTGTCTAAGAGTGAGCACAGTAGCTCTTCATATTTCTTACTGAGCAGTCAAGTATTTAAGCACTGTATCTGTGAAAAAAGAATGTGCCATGAAAACATGTAAAATGTTCCTTCTCAATCATGAAACTCACTGAATGAAAAATTCTGATTTTCCACTTCTATTGAAATTATATGGCATTACTTGGGCCAATTCAAACGACATTATCTCATGGAAAACACTGCATACATATCTCTTATGATTCCAAGATACTTTAACAGGAACAAAAAGGTCTTACAAGGATTCTTTGAAACATATAGTGGGCCTAGGGAAATGAACCTGCTTCTGAAGTCTTGGTTAACACATCCTCCTGGAATTATTTCATTCATAGAAGGATAATGACTAAAAATAAATCTGATTGGTATTACCAATGAGACATTGGAAAACATGCCCTCCATGAAAAGAAAAGTAAGTCATAAATGTAAGATAAAAGTCCTTAAGCTGTCAAAAAATAAAAATTAAAAGAGTGAGTAGTTTCTACGCAGATCAAGAAAATGGATATTCAACTTAAGAATTGTAGTTATCCCACCTTATCCTTTTGCAGCAGTAATGGCAGCAGCAGCAGTTAACAGTACCAACTTGAGGCTGCATCCCAGAAAAACCTCCAAGGTTGTGCTCAGCTGAGAGGATTCTAAGTTCCCCAAAGGGGTGTGTTTTGTCAGGTTGAGATGTGATGAGGTTGGACCAGCCAGTGGCCATGGAATCTCCCACACACATGTCCCCCACACTCATCCCTTTTGTTTTGAAGGCTGCCCTTCTAAGAGCAGAGACAGTGAGTGTATGTATGTGCCTCACAATAGTCCACATAAGGAGAGTACCGGGGACTGATCCCCAGCATCACCTTCTGGTCTTCCCTCCAGAGAACACAGGAAAACTAGCACGAGCTGCCAAGAGCTAGCAAGTGCTTAAACAACAGACACCTGGCTCAAATTGGAAGACTTTTCATTTGTCTATCACTTCATTTCAGAAATTGTGATGGAGCCATCTGATTAAGGAAAAACAAAAACAAAACTTCTGAAAGAAAGAAAGCAAAGAAAAAAACAGCCCAGAATTCCTAATAAAACAATGGTGGATTAGAGGCTTTGGGCATGCCCCTGCCACTTGGAAATAGCAAAATAGTGCATAATTATCAACTCTTTGAGATTTCATTCAACAGGAAAATGGGAATCCAATGTAACAGTGAAGGGCAATCCAGATATTGGGAAGTAGAAGGTGGGCAAACACTCCCTGCAATGGCATCTAGCTCATAAAAGTCTGGGGTGGGAGGAAAGCTGCTGCAACCGTGGTTTCTCCTGGGTTACCAACTTGGTGACATGGACCTGGTCTGAATGTGTTATTGCTGCAGTCACAGTATCTGACTTCACACTATATTATAAGGTTATAGTTTAAAAAATAGCACAATACTGGCACAAAAACAGACACATAAACCAGTGGAATGTAAGAGAGAACCCAGGTAAAGCTGCACACCTACAGCCATCTGATCTTCAAGAAAGTTGACAAAAACAAGCAATGGGGAAAGGACTCCCTATTTAACAAAGAGGGCTTGGGTTACTGGTTAGCCATATGCAGAAGAATAACACTAGACCCTGCATTTCAGCACTTACAAAAATTAACTCAAGATCGATGAAAGATTCAAATGCAAGCTCTCAAGCTATAACAATCCTGGAAGAAAACTTAGTTTCCTAGTTTCCAGTTTGTACATTGTTCCTGGCAAATAACTTAGGACTAATTTCTCAAAAGCAACTGCAGCAAAACAAAATGAACAAGTGGAATCTAATTAAACTAAGGAACTTCTGCACAGCAAAATAAAGTAACAACAGAGTAAAATACGACCTATTGAAGAGGAGAAAATATTCACAAAATACTAATCAGAAAAAAATCTATTATTCAGAATCTATAATGAACTTAAACAATTTAACATGCATAAACAGCCCCATTAAAAAGGGCAAAGGATATGAACTGCCACCTTTCAAAAGAAGACATACAAGCAGTCAACAAACATGTGAAAAATCCTCCATATCCCTAATTATCAGAGAAATGCAAGTCAAAACCACAATAAGATACCATCTCACACCAGTCAGAATGACTATTATTAAAAAGTGAAAAAAAAAAATAACCGATACTGGCAAGGTTGCAGAGAATTGGGAGCACTTATGCACTGTTGAAGAGAATGTAAATTAGTTCAGCCACTGTGGAAAGAAGTTGTGAAATTTCACAAAGAACTCAAAGCAGAACTAGCATTCAAGCCAGCAATGTCATTACTGGGTATACACCCAAAGGAAAGGATAGTCTACCAAAAAGATACACGTACTCACATGTTCATTGCAATGCTATTCACAATAGCGAAGACATGGAGTAAAAGCACAAGTGCCCATCAGTGATGGATTGGATAAAAAATGTGGTATATAGACGCCATTGAATAGTACAAAACCATTAAAAATAACCAAATCATGTCATTTGCATGAACATGGATGTAGCTGGAGGCCATTATCCTAAGTGAATTAATACAGGAACAGAAAATCATACCACACGTCCTCACTTATAAGTGATACCTTATCATTGGGAACAAAGAGACATAAATATGGGAGCTGTAGACACAGGGGACTCTAAAAGCAGGAAGAGAGGAAGTGGGCCAAGGTCTGAAAAGCTACCTACTTAGTACTTGGGCGATGGGATCATTCATACCTCACATCTCAGGGTCACACAACATACCCAGGTAACAAACCTGCACATGTATCCCCTGAATTAGAAAGAAAACTTGAAATTATTTTTAAAAAGGAATTACAGTTATCTCTGGACAACAAATCAAAACAATTGTAAATAAATATTCAACCGTATATATACACATTTGTATATATTTTCAACATTTTTCCCAATGTTGAAAAAATTCATTTGTATGCAGACTGATGGGCTACATACTGAATAAGGTGACACCCACACCTACACGCAACTGCAAATGTGTTCAGATTACAAAGGAAAATTTAAGTTTTTAAAAATAAAACAGGAGAAAACTATATA
>NW_016830029.1:17023-19524 GCF_001698545.2 Rhinopithecus bieti
ATTATATAATCAAAAAAATATATTAATTATATAATAAAATAAACACAATATGGGTTGTGATTAGATTTTATATGAATATTAAATTTCCAGAATGAAATAATTTTACTGTGGTTATCTGTTTCCTTTTCTTAATAAATACATGCTGAGTTTTCAGGAGTAAAAGGGCATGAGGATTGCCACTTACTCTCAAAGATTCTGGAAGTGAGAGAGAGAGAACGATAAAGCGAATTGGACAAAATACTTTTAACTATCACGAATCTGGATAAAGGGCTCATGACAGTTCTTTATACTATTCTTCCAACTTTTTTGTAAAATTAAAAGCTCCTCTCTGCTAAAGGCACTGTCAATAGAATAAAAGACATGCCACAGACTAGGAGAAATATTTGCAAAAAAAAAAAAAAAAAAAGACATATCTGATAAGGGACTGTTATCCAATACAGATGAAGAACTCTTAAAACTCAAGAATGGGAAACAAAAGACCAAATTAAAAAATGGAACAACAACCTTAACAGATAGGTCACCAAAGAAGATACACAGATAAAAAATAAGCATATGAAAAGATTCTCGATCTCATATGTGTCAAGAAAATGCAAATTAAAACAAAAATGCGATAACACCACACACCCATTAGAATGACCAACATCGAGAACACTGACACCAAATGCTCATAAGGATGTATAGCAACAGAAACTTTCATGCATTGTTGGTGGGAATGCAAAATGATACAGCCACTTTGGAAGACAGCTTGGTGGTTTCTTACAAAACTAAACAAATCGGCTGGGTGCGGGGGCTCATGCCTGTAATCCCAGCACTTTGGGAGGCCAAGATGGGAGATCACCTGAGGTCAGGAGTTCGAGACCAGCCTGGCCAAAATGACAAAAACCCAAATGACAAAAACCCATTTTGTCTCTACAAAATGACAAAAATATAACAATTAGCCTGGCGTGGTGGCATGCACCTGTAATCCCAGCCACTAGGGAGGCTGAGGCGGGAGAATTGCTTGAACCCGGAAGGCAGAGGTTGCGGTGAACCTAGATTGCACTACTGCACTCCAGCCTGAGCAGCAGAGCAAGACTTTGTCTCAAAAAATAAATAAATAAATAAATCCCTTCCATATTGTCCAGCAATAATGCTCCTTGTTATTTATTCACAGAAGTTGAAAACGTGTTAACACAAAAATCTGTGGGACGTTTTCAGTAGCAATTTTATTTATAATTGCCAAAACTCAGAAGCAACCAAGATGCCCTTTAGTAGGTGAATTATGGATACATGTACTGTAGTACATCCAGAAAATAAAATATTATTCAGTGCTGAATATAAATAATTTATTCAGGTCATGAGAAGACATGAAGGAACCTTAAAAGGATATCACTAAGAGAAGCCATATTGAAAAGGCTACATAGTGTATGACTCCAAATATACGGCATTCTGGAAAAGGTAAAACTACAAAGGCAGTAAAAAATCAGTCACTGTCAGGGGTTTGAGAAAGGAGGGATTACTAGGGAGAGGACAGGGGATTATTTAAGTCAGTAGAGCTACTGTTTATGGTGTTATAATAGTGGATCCACATCATTACATATTTGTCTAAATCCATGTAATGTACATCACCAAGAGTGAACTGTAAAATAAACTATGGACTTTGGAGGAGAATGACTTGTCAATGTTGGTTCCTTGATTTTAACATATGTACCATTCTGGTGGGGAATGTTGATAATCAGGAAGATATGCATGTGTAGGGCAGAGGTTGTATAGAAAATTGCCGTACCTTCCACTCAATTCTGCAGCAAACCTACAGCTGTTCTAAAAGTAAAGTTTAATAAACACACATACACACAAACATTAATATAAAAAAAGTAAATAACAACAACATGATACCAAGGACTCCACCCAAGTCCCTCAGCACACATACACATTAAGAGAGTTGATCAAATTCTATCATGACTATGTTACTAGGATGACCGTAGCCGCTTAAAAATGCCTACCTGAGAAATCTCAATACTACCAAAATAATTTAGTCTTTGTTCCAGCCAAAACCTGACTGTAAACCCCTGACTTACCTTTCCTTAGGGAATTTACTTTAGAAAACTTGCAACTGTAAATATTTTCTCTGCCTTTCAGATGGAAATCTTCTACAATTCAGAAATGGACTTACGTTTGCCATTTTGTTATTTGTTTTCTGTACAGTTTTTTCTCGTCATTTGCTCCATGACTGCCTTCCTTTACTTTTAGTTAATTTTCGTAGTGACAAATTTTATACCCTTCTCATTCCTTCTGAGTATATTCTATAGGTATTTTATTTGTGGATACTATGTGGATTGTATATAACATCTTAAAGTTAAAACCATCTATTTTAATTGATACAGTCTAACTTCAAGGGTATACAAAACTCTATTTTTTACAGCTCACCACCCCACTTTATGTTAATGTACAAATAACACCTTTATACGTTTTGTGCAATTTAGAATACATTTACAATGAATTTTCTGCACTTTTGTTTGATT